>NC_090784.1:1697500-1812500 GCF_040054535.1 Antennarius striatus | reverse complement strand
GGGCCATAAACAATAGAGGCCACTCAATATGGCAGAAGACATCATCAGTGTACATGAATACATGGTGTGTGTTTGTGTGTTTGTGTGTTTGTGTGTGTGAGCTGTTAATGTGAGAGGGGACGTCACCAGATCTTCTCCACCTAAACCAATGTTTTCTCACCACTGCATCCACCCTGAGGCGGTGGGGGGGCTGCTGCTCCTAATAGGACTCATCGGCACAGTCATACTGAATAATGTAGAAACACATCCACTACCTTAAGCTGGACAGTGTGTGTGTGTGTGTGTGTGTGTGTGTGTGTGTGTGTGTGTGTGTGTGTGTGTGTGTGTGTGTGTGTGTTTGTTTGAAACACAAGCTTGTTTTCCTTTCAAGGCCAGTATTTTTTTAAATTTAATTTTAAATTTTTTCTGCTGTCTTTGTGACGATGTGACAATTTGCTTAAAACAAGCAGAATATTTATTATGACATCACTGATGTCCTAGAAAATAAAAATGCTGGAAGGTATATTAAATGTACATCTAAATGTGTACAACATCTTAGTTTACAATGTAGTATGAACATTTTGAGGAGCATAGATCACATCATTACTGATTGATATCAGGTTCCAATTGTGATGCATTTCAAAACGTTCATACAACCAGAGTCAAGTGGATAAAATAGAAAATGAAATGTTGTCATTCATTCTGTTGAAACATTGTGCCTTTTTCAGAGGAGTATTTGCACCACCAACATTAAATCCTTTAAAAAGAGAAAATTTATGTGATGTATAAGACATATCATGTTCCTCATGACCACTCAGGAGAACAGAGTGACCCACCCCGTCTATCCTCCAACACGGATGTTTTAGCTGTTTTTTTGTCTGTTTTTCAGTAAAAACCATCCATATAACTTCTGTATTTTCAAAAAGAAGTTTAGAATATTTCCTGTACTCATTTTCACATGAAATCAAATTTCCCAAGAGCATTAATGTGACCGGGCCTCGGCTTCGCCGTGTCTCAACACTGTCCCAAATGTTCACAGACAGCTGTGTCCTTTGTGATTTTAGAATCAGACTGGGATCTTTTGGTGATTTTCTTTAAGGTGCTGAATACTAAAAACCATTTATCCTTTGTCCCTGTTCCATGTATGAAAAATAATTGTCATAACCAAACCCCCCCCCTCCTTCCCTGGAGCCTTTTATGAAAATCAGATCCGGAGAGCGCCTAATTAGGCGTGATCCACGGTAAAGGAAGGGGAAAGAGAAGAATGTGAATAAATTGAGACCAGGAGGAGGAGAGAGGAGCGACAGACTGGTGATTAATGTGAAGCCTGTGACGCACGTCAACACAGACGCAAATTCTTTTCAAAGGGGACCAGGACACAGCGTAGGCACATTAAAGCCCAGCCCTTAAATACAGCGGCCCATTTGCACCGAGGTCAGGCACTCATCAATTACAGGTTCTACTTTTAGTTTTCATTTGCGTTCTGTAATTAAGTTCAGATGATTAGTGGAAGAATTGTATCCAACTGGATTCCTGCTCCTTGACTATTTTTTTCCTGACGTCTAAACATTTAAGAACAAACATCTATTTCTGTCCCTGTTATTGTTTTAACATATGTGTTACGATCAGGTCAAACCAAGAGCAATACGTCCCCCGGTTTAAATGAATAATACAAGACGCCTATCAGTTATGAAAAATTCTACTACGTTATAGTAATTCTATTCTATTCAAACATTCTCTTTTCCTACCTTGCTGTTTTTTATCAAAAATAAAACAAGATGAACAGTTTCGTTAGAGGTGGAACAGCTGCTCTCAATCATAGCAGCTTTTTTTTTTTTTTTTTTTTAGCTTTTAATACTGCACAGAAACCACATTTACCTCTAGAATAGATTACAATATGTTGGAATTGATTTTTTTTTTAAATTTTTGGTACATTTTTACTTTTCAGGCCATCATCTAAACCTGCAGAGCATGCAGGGACAGCCAAATCAAAGAGATCCAGTGCCTGAACTGCAGAAGGGACCGCAGCTCCTTCAGTCACCAGCAGCCGTCCTCTGGTGTAGCTGCAGGACTAATTGATGGAGAAAACGCAGCAGTGCTCTCCCCCCACCACTAATAGAGGCTCTTTTTTTCTTTGCTTTTCGGTCTGATTCACCTCATTATAAAGAATGTGTGTCATTCAAGGGAAATATTAAAATGTTTCACACATGAACTATTCATTCCTATGAATCACTGTCAGATAGAAAATCTCCATATAAAACCGTTTAAAGTTTTTTTTAGGGCAGAGACGACCTCATAAGTCACACAAATAAGATAATCGTATTTATATTTACTCCATGGTGTAACTGGATGACTGGGAAATATGCAGCATGTAGGAAGCAGTCTTTGTCAGTGTGGCGCGATCATAGAGCTTTTTCTGATCATCCTGCAGAATTTCTGTCCTTGTACACAAAACAGCCAAATAGAATGAAAGGAAGAAAACGATACGGAACAGGAGTAGAAGAAACGCTGTGTTTTCACAGTAAATACATGCTGTTAAATAAATATCCTCCAACTGTGGGTTGGGCAAAATAAGCAGTTGAAGCTTGTTAAATAGATTTTTTTTTTTAGCGATTATGATCATATTTTTTTATTTTAATACCAGTCACATGTTTAGATTCCATAAATGAGCTCCCTCTGAAAGCATAAATCTTGATCAGCATGGCAGCAGACGATCAGCGACTGGCACACAGGAACCAGAGAACCGGCTGCACCGCTGCTGAGGCTGGGAATAAAACGTGCAGTTGGATTTTTATAAAGTGTCTTTTAACAGCCATCTCTCCTGCAGGCGTACTTAACAAGAGACGATCTAATAAAACATTTGTAATCATATAAAATGAACCGTCATAAGACTGTTTTTGACACACTGAACCTTAATGTGTAACTATCACACATTAGAGTGTGTTATAGTGATTATTAAGTCCTTTGATGGGGTGGTAAATATGAAAGCGTCTCACGGTGACAGCTGCTGTTTGTCGGAGTCCGTCCTGGCTTCCTGTGAAGTCACATGACCTGAAGTTCATTTTCCTGCGATAACTTTGACTTGGATCATTGTCAACATCTTGCGTCTCTTCTCCCTCACCCCACTTGCATTCTGTCCACTGCGGCTTGTCCTGCATACCCACAATGCCTCTGTGTTTGTGCCATCAGCGGCGGCCCTCAGCCACGTTGTGTTCGTTATGAGCGCGTCTCCTCTGCCGTCAACTCCAGGGAGTGATCAGTGTTCCTTTTCTAGGTCACTGGTTATGCGATGTGCCGAGCCACTGGGAGCCACGCATTATTCCTGTTCTCCCTCTGCAGGAGAAGCCAGCCACATCTCCAATTAAAACGCTCTCCACCGGCTACACCCATCCGCCATCGGATCTGGAGCAGTCATCTTGCATTCAGACGTCTTCCCTCACACTCAGTACCCAGAGTCCCTGAAGAAGCTGCAGAAAGACAAGGAAGGATTGTTTCCTGATTGCCGGCGAGAGGAAAACGGGGGAAGGTTTGAAATATTTAATAGCGAAGCGGTCTCGCTGGAATGAGGAGGTTTTGTTTTGTTTTATATTTGATGGTGGTAAACTTCAGAGTTACACGGGTCTTCCATTTAAATCACAGAGATGTCACAGTCAATGAGATTTCACTGCGGCTCCCCACATGACTTTTCCAAGGCTGTTCTGACTGGGGAGATACGAGGGAATGTTTCCATGGCATCTGTTCATGAGAGAGGTTTAATTTATGCAGAGTTACCGTTAAAACGATCAGCGCTTCCAATTCTTTCAATCTGTACATCAGAGTTTACATTTGAGCAGTGATAGAGGATACCCACTGTTTATGTTATATTAGCATTGGTTCTATTACTAGTGCAATTTAAAGGCTGTCGGCCTCCATTGTTCTACTTGATGGCTGTGTGGAACAGTTCATATCGAAAACAAGACATTTACACTTTCATGAAGGGAAATGAAAATCACAAAAAAAGAAAAAGTGGAAGAATTAGAATTGTTGTCCCTGGGCTGGATTATCATTTGTTGCTAATGAAGCTACAATAAAGTCTATGTAATTATAGTAAGATTATGTTTCATTTGGGTGGATTAAAGTGAACCGCGACACACCTCCTATATATATATGTATGTATATGTATGTGTGTGTGTGTGTGTGTGTGTGTGTGTGTGTATATATATATATATATATATATATATATATATATATATATATATACACACACACACACACACACATACGTATATATAATATATAATACGTTGTAGATGGACAGTGTAACAGCTCCTGTTTGTATGGTTCTTTCTAAAAACCTCCTGTGATCTGAAGCAGCTCTTCTCACATGTATCTCCAGGCGAACACGGACTTATTCACACATTCCATCAGTCATAGGTTTTACACACAATCACAATCTTCTGATCTAATTTTTTGTTTTGTTTTTGCCATTTGTTTAACGCGATTATAGCTTTTGAGTTCCATAAAATTATAAAATTCCTGAATTACCACCGCTGGATGAAAGGGCAAAAAGCAAGTACCCAGGAAATGATGACATCACAAACAAAACAACAACAACAAAAACTTCAGTCTTACCAGTTAAAAAACTAAAAAAAAAAGATAACATCAGTGCGACATCACTGATGTTATCATATTCTATGGTTTTGATTTTTAAGGGGTGGGGTGGTGGGGTGTACAGGATGATTTTGAAAATGTTGTCATGTGAACACAGAAGTTAAAAACAACAACTTTGTGTCACACATTGTTAACATAAGCAAATTTATTCACTTCTCTTCACATAAGTTAATTTTTTTAAAAACAAAAAATAGTTGATAGAAATGACTAGAATGACACTCAATGAAGGGACAATTTGTTCCACGGTCAAAAATCAAATTCAACCCTATTGAAAACAGTCCCCATTTTGAAATGTTGAAAATGGAAAGAGATGAACTCCTGATCCATCCCAGCATTCAACCCTGGATGTAAACGGTTCTGTTCTCGTCTGAAGTTTTATAGAAATCTGTTCAGCAGTTTTTGTGCAAGCCTAATGAAAAACCAACATGGGGTGCAATGTAACCTCCTCGGTGGGGGACATTAAAGTCAGGATCAATTTTAAAACGCTTTCATGGATTCATTGAAGTCCTGCAGTGAATGTCGAACAGAAGAAGAAAAAACATCCCTTTGCCCTTAAAGCTGCCTTATTAGCAGCAATTTAACACACTTGTACCTATTCACTCATCAATTAAAAAAACAACAACAGACAGGACAGCTGGTTGAGCAGAGCGTGTATCAGTTACCATGGTGACAGCTGTTTCCCTCTGAAGGTGGAGATTGTGGCAGACTGTTGCTGTTAATTTACACCCTCCTTCCTGACGGTCCTCCACAGCTATGAAGGTGATTATTGATTGACACGATGTGTCAAAATGTGTGTGTTTTTTATTAGAGTACAACATCGCTCCTGATCGCTGAAAACCAAAGTGATTGAGAGGTTATCACTTAAATGACATCAAGTGTGCTCATGCAAAGTCAGGCCCTGGGAAAGTTGTGAAACAAGAAAGTCGACAGCTCCCCCTGCATCGGGGGGGTTCATCTCCATCCGCTGTTCACCTCAGGTAACCTGCAGGAACAGATGTCTCTCCTACACACCGTTTGGAGTGTGCCACTTTTTTTTTTTTTTTTGCAATTCACCTAATTGTTATTCATTTTGGAAAAGGTTTCAGATGTTTGCTCAGCTTCACATACCTACAGTACACTCCAGTATTCCAAAGTATTTACCTCTGTCTGACAAAGCCTCTGGGCTGTCTGCTGTTTGCAGCAAACTTTCTGCTTTGAACTCCCACTGAATTAAAGTCACACAGGGAAACCATTGTCAGTCGTCCTGATTAGTCGACCCGCCATCACGTCGAGGCGCGCAACAGACCCGCTGTTCGCCCGTGTTACTGTCCTGATCCAGTCCGATCCACCGGTCTGCACCACCTAAACTATGAACGGGGAAAACAACACAAAATTCCAGCTGTAGTTTTGTGGGACTTTTAGTTTTAAAGAAGCATTCCAAGCTGAACTATAAACAGCCTGAATCCTCGTCTTCTCAATTAGAAGGGCTGCATCAGGGGAATTCATCCTTCCATCCGACCATCCATCCATCCATCCCACAGAATTGGGGGAGGCTACTTTTACTAACAGCCTCTGAGGCAAGAGCAAGGACTTCTCATCTAAATATTAATAACGCCTCAGTGGTGTGCCCACGTTCAGCAAGGAGGAACCACGAGGGGACGAGACAGGGTGGAAGGGCAGAGTCTAATTAAAAAGCTGGCTAATAACTTCAGCAGTCTGACGTGACGGCCGTGGATTGTCAGCCATGAGCGAATGAGAGCTTTCACTCGCTAACACTTAGCGTTGTCGTAGCATTCTGTGAGCCGGCTCTGAGTCGCGTGAAAAGAATCCTTTTGTTTCTAAAGCTACACAGAGGGTTTGTCTGTTCATGGTAACCACGACCATCATTCACTTAACCATGAAAACCGATTAAAATGGCTACACACACATTACCTAATCAGGTCCAAAAAGAGCCGTCTCATAAACGTGTAAAAACAAAAGTAATACAGGTAAAGAAAAAATGTTTTCTTTCAATGCATCAGATCATTTCCATTACTTCAGCCCTATCCATAGATATGAAGTTTATTATATTTTTTATTATTATATATGTTTACATGGAATTTGCCATTAGAACCCTGTTTTTCTTCCAATGGGAAAAACACAAAATATGGAATATTTCCAAGTTAGTGTACAGTTTAATACTTCTGATAAAGATATTACAACTGTTGGATGAATGTTTTTACAGGTGTGTGAACACAGACAGTGGGTCTGTGTCTGGGTTGTGGGGTGATTTTGGGGTCATTGTTTTGCTGCAGACAATGAAGATCTAGTTTCATTATAACATGTCAGCATTATTGTATATAGTAATATATATAATATACATATATAATATATAAAGATATTATATATATATAAAATCTATTATAACCACATATTTTTCATGTACTATATATATATATATATATATATATATATATATATATATATATATATATATATATATATATATATATATATATATATATATATATATATATAGTACATGAAAAAATATGTGGTTATAACGGGAGTCAATGGGAGCATTTTTGGCCCAATCAGGTAATGTGTATACACAGTGAAAATCTGCTATTCTATACACTTCCAATGACAGGTGTTAAGGAATTTAGAAAATAAAGTTGAAAGAAAAATTACTGGCAAAATTTCATATATTTAACCTGTCAATTGACTGATTTATTGGGAGAGAAACACGTAAAAACAACAAAAATGTCCTTTTTTGGACCAAACAATTCTCGAGGGTTTTAAAGGTGTTTGTCTTTGCATTTGTCAGCCTTCATCTGTGAGTGTCAGGTATTTGAGTGTGATTGTGTACGTACATGATGTGACTGCATATGAGCACCATACTGTGTGTGGATGTGTGTTATTGTGCTGTCTGTGGGTTTGCACGCCTATTTTCAATCTTGTTTTGGGGGCCATTGATAATTCTTCCATTTACTAACTGGAAAATAGCTAATTAAAACCCACTTCATCTATCAGGCTGACCGGGACAACACTAATGTGTGCTGTGTGCTAATGCAGAACTGCCATTTCCACACCCATACAGCACAATCAAGAGCAGTTTCCCACCACCCCACGCTGCATTTAATGATGCAGATGAAGGGAATGCTGCTCTGTAAATACATGCAGTGATAGAAGTCCAGTGCCACTGCACCCCGTCATGAGGCCTCCTTTTTGTTTCCCTAAAATGACTGATTTAATTCAGATTAAAAATAAAAAAACCCTGAAACTGCAAACAGAAAGGCGCTGCATGTGTTCATTAATACAGTGGTACCTTTACTTACCAAATTAATTGGTTCCGAAAGAAATTTCGTAAGTAGAAAATTACATAAGTAGAGATGCGTTTTCCATGCAAATGCCCTAATCCGTAAATGTTTTATAAAGCATAAATATGCATCAAAACATGTAATAAATACATGTTACGATTAGATTATTACACAATAAATGAGAGTTGTGCATAATGTAAAAAACAAAGAATAAAGAATAATAATGACGGTCATTTACCTTTTAACTGCTGTCCTCATTGTTTTTTGCCCTCTTTGGTTCATGCCCTCTTGCCCCACCATGAACAACAGAGTGAATTCCAGTCCTCCTTCTGAACTTCTCCAACCACCCACACGACGCCTTAAACTCCTTAAACTTCCTCTTGTTTTAATAACGTGGTGATTGTAGATGCATTACGGCCATATTCTTTGGAGAGATCAACCAAACGCATCCCTTTTTCAGGCTTTTCTATCATCTCTTGATTTGTTTGTACGGACAAAAAAACTCTTTTCTTCGTCTTTTCTTTTCCTCTTTTCTCCGTCACTTTCTTGGGGTCCATAGTGAATACTCTAAAAGTTAATATATTTACCTAAAACTAAAATCAGAACACCTCACGTGTCGAGGGCCGAATGATTGGTGTGTAAACACCGATCTAGCTCCACACAGAGGTCCCTCTTAGCCAATGGGATGCCAGGAAGATACTAGGTAACAGCCAATGGCAGAGCAGCTATGAGAATGTTGCGTTCAGGAACCTGTGGGAGCTGCGAGTATCAGCCCATACTGTATTTTTACCTTTCATAAGTCGAAATTTCTTTTGTAACTAGAGGCAATATTTTCCTGAGTAGAGACATTCGTAAGTAGAGGTACCGCTGTATTAGCAAGCATAGTGCAAATAGGAAACTGACAGTGAAATTATCTTTCCAATCAATTCCTCATCCAGTCATTGCTTCTATTTCCTTATTTTGTGGCTGTCAGAAATGCCAATCGTTCTAGTAACTTAGTGAATTGGTTAACGTTCCACATTTCTCCAGAGAAGACGTGAAGACGTTCACGTTTTCCTCTGGCACAAGAACCATGATTGAAATTCTGTTTGTGTCGTTAGGTCTCCTTTGTGTTGGAGCCTTGTAGAGTGGGAATGTTAAAGACTAGGGGGGAGGTGATGAGACCTGATTCATAATCAGACCGGGTTCTAAGACTCGTGTAGTGTGAAGGAGGTCACACCGGTGGTGGATATCTGCCCCTAACGGTGTAACGGTGCTGTCGTCTCTCAGCACCGAGTTGTGTGAGACCATTCTGACAAACTTCAAACCCCAGCTTAGTACCAGCCAGAAACTTTGGTCTGGTTAAAAAATCCTTCCAACAACATGTCTGGTGGTTCCCTGTCTCCCCCGTTGATGACTAAGGGGGGGGGGGGGGACCAAAACCTAAACAAAAACCAAAGTAAAAAGACATTTTCCTGGCTAATATGTGTAACATTAACATTACAGACCACATATAAGGGTATTTTAAGCATAATTATCACAGGTAGTAATGTAGACTGTCTTTGTCGTCCATCCCAGACTTCATGTTTCCTGATCAAACGTTTTTGTCCGTGGTGCAGACGGAGAATTTATGTTCCTGCTTTGAGGATGAAGAAATCAATGTCAGGTTTCCTGAAGGGACAGAATGAACTGGTCAGTGAAGACAGAAGGTTCAGATTTTTTCACAGAAGGACAACTTCTCTTTAGTGCTGCAGGTATTGTGGCGTCAACGACTAAAGACATTTTAATTTGTTTTAACTTTGTACAAACACTTTGATAAACCCAGGAAATAAATACGGATTGAAGTCAAGAGTATGTTTGCTACATTAGCATGTTTATTTGCAGAATACATCGAAAACTTCACTGCATTTAGCAAAGGTTTTGTTTTTCTTCTGGCTAGCTTCAGCTACAGCTGAACAGTTTAGTTTCAGCCCAGGTCTACATTTCACTGGTGTGTTAAAATGCAAGGAGCAACAGAAGAGGAGAGGTTTAATGCATCCTGTTCTCCTCTTCCATCTGACTTCTCATCTTCATCATCATTTCAGCACAGCAGTGGAGATAATAGAATGGATAATAAGGAATGCCATTACTACCATCTAGCTAATGAAGTTCTATTGTCCAATTCAACTCTATAACAACTCTATGAAGGCAACTTGTCATAAGCTCAGTCAAACAAATAGAAAACTAAAAATATTCTACAAGATAATTAAGAATTGTCGACCAGTGGCTTGTTAACTCTGCATGTTCTGGATCCAAAAGCAAGACACATAAACTTTTAAGTCCTTTATGTAAAAGACTGCCTGTGTCGGACATGTTTTACACTCCAGGCTGTAAAACGACTTCTGAATGCATAACATAATTTGTTATTTTGTAGTTTTGGTTTCCCTTAAAGTTGCTGCATTGGAAAAATAAAATAAAATAAAATAAAATAAATATATATATATATTTAAATTCTGTAACATCATCATTATAATAATTGATGAATGAAACAATACATAATTAATAGACTGTAATTAAACAGTTTTTAAGAGAAAAAAGACAGTACTGTTGTATCGTTGTCATAGTGGTAAAACTAAATTAAATTGAGCTGATTAAATATTTAACTTTCAATCCTTTATACTGAGGCCTACCACATTAAGAAGCCACCTCACAGTGGGCCGCGCTGCTGCCTCACAGTAAGAAGGTTCTGGGTTCGTGTACCGCTCTGTGCAGAGTTTGCATGTTCTCCCCATGTCTGTGTGGGTTCTGTCTGTGTCATCCAACTTCTTCCCCCCTCCAACAAACATGCTTAGGTGAACTGGTCACAAATTCCATCTGCCCCTGCAATGAGCTGGTGTTACATCTGGGGTGTACCCCACATCTCACCCATGGCCAGCTGGGATGGGCTCCGTGTGACCCACAGGGCGGATAGACGAGACGATCATCTCGCCTACTAGAAGATGGATGGAACATATGGTATGTTTTTTGTTTTAAGTGAGGAATATTTCAGGCGGCATCCCACTCAATCAAACTGGAATCTAAAATCCTCATTAAAAACCCCGCATGGCCATACATGCATACAACCTCTAGGAGAATAGATAATTTGTTTGAAAAGTCAGGTTTGTTTTCTGGCAGTTATGGCGGCTCGGCCCCCAGAGGCTACGGGAGGAAATACACAGAGCTGGCTCTGCTTTTGTTAATTAAAGCTGTCAATCAGGAAGGAGACGAGCTCGTTTTTTCCCTCTCTCTGGATCCGCTGGTGTCACTCCGATCAAAGCCGCGATGAAAGAGGAGCCAAAATCTTCGAGTAAACAACACAGTTTTTCATGTCTTTTTAATGCAAGACTGTTTAATGCAAACTTTTGGTGTGTTCAAAGTTCTCTGTTGTTTTTCCTCCTGTATTGTAGATTCATCTTTTATTCATCTCTTTTCTCTCCGTAGGTTCAGCCACTTGAACAAACATTTGGGTTCATTATGCAGTTCCTCTAGCAAAAATGTTTTATTTTCTTTTTCTGAAACACTCGTGATGAATAAAGTTGTCTGTGATTCATGAGACAATCCATCTAAAATTACCATATCCAAATTCCATTTGGAACAGAATGGATCCGATACGGTCATGAAAGCACTAAAAGCTGACTCCAGTTGTGAGCGTAGAGAGCTGCAAACATGAAAAATGTAATGGCAGTTGAGTAAAAACTTCAGTTTTGTCATGTATGTTTACATGTTTACATGACAAAACTGTAAAAATACATACATGTAGTTTTTATGGAAGGCTAAAATCCTTTCTCCGTCTGTGTCTGTCTGTAATTTTTGTTGGTGTGTCTGTCTCTGCAGACAGCAGCGGTCCAGGCCCCAGACAGCCCCCAGAGGGCAGCTCTACCAGGTTCTTCCATTAGAGGGACCCCAGCAGGTGTGAGTCTGTCTGAGGTGGGGCGTGAGGGCGAGTCTCCCCCCCAGCCAACCCTGTCCAGGCTGCTGAAGCAGTTCATAGTGATGTTTTGAGCACCTCTTTCTTTCCTCACACTCTCTCTGCTGCAGACGACACGCAGGAAATGACACGTTCCATTTTGGGTTTGAGTTAAACTTGTGCTAAATGTAATCATGTGTTTCCAGTCATTTGCTGCAACCTGTCTACATATTCTACAAAGGATGTCATCATAATTATAAATGTTTGAATTTCTCTTGTCATTATAAAAGGAAAGATTTCAAGAACGACTTTAATAAATAAATTGTACCTGTGTCATCCATCCGCTGCAGGGCATACAGGGCAATAAGACATTTATTGATCACCAAACTGACCAGAGTTAAAATAATTATCACCTCCTCTTCTTAACATTTTTTTCTATATAGATTCTTTTTATCAATTCCAAATTTATTGGAATAAATTTAGTGTTAAACGTTAAGGAATTTAGTTCTTCAGCTTCAACACTCTTTTCTGATGACGTCAGATCATTTCCATAGGTGATGCTGACGTTTAATTGTCGGATTAGTTTTTTCCGATCTGACGATCTTTCATCTCGTCCGTATCAAACATTCTATCAGCAGTTTCTCAACCGACAGACTGGACACGAACGTTTCAGAACTAAAACAGAAATAGACTGAAAATAGATTGTAAACAGGTCACATGATAAAGGTCTGAGTTCTGGGTTGGTGAACAATAACCCACTGAACTCTACATGCATGATTAGCCCACATCTCACATCCATTGATACACATAGAATTAAATATCTGAAATGCACGTTAAAACACCTAACATTCAAATACCAGGTGATAGATATTGATCAAAGTTAAATTTGAATTTTTTTCTAGGTTTAATATCGCTCCTTCTTTACGCATGATTCTCTCCAGATATAATTCTCAGTGGGGTTACACATCACTGCTATTACACCATCACATTTTATATAATATTTATTTATAAGAACTGTTGTGGTTAATATCAAACCGAATAAAAGTTTATTAGTTAGGTTTTTAAGTTAATTCTGCCTCTTTCATTTTGAGTTTATCATTTAAAATAGCCAAACAAATACTTTAAACATTAATCTATTTGAAAAAAAAAAAAATTTAAAAGTACATAGTTGCTCCTTCAATATATTACCACTGAGGTTTCAGGACAGTAGATTATATCAGGACATTTTATCTAAAGAGAAAGAAAGCTGACATTTGCGGGACTCTTTGTGGAGGCTGCGATTATGCCAACAACTTTTTAAGAAATGCATGAAACAGCAGGACGGTTCAAATTGGTTTTTTAAATTCAATGTCAAGAGGGAACGGACAGTACATACACCTAATGTCCCTTCCACAAAAGACTATATTGAAAGTATTCTTTTAGCTTCCTGTTAAATGTGAGTGTGTGCAGAGCCAGAGCAGAGATAAGGATTGAAGAATGGCTGCGAGGGAGACGCTGGATGAGGCGAAAAGGCCAGAGAAATGCCAGCTCAGACTTCTGTCTCAGAGTGTCTGATTGTTCCCAGACCCTTTTCTAGTGAGCCAAGGCTGCTCCGAATGGATGCCAATTATCCCGCCCAACAGTGTTTCTCAACAATACTTTAACGATGTGCCGTTTGTTGAAAGCCACTAAGCTCTCAGGAGTTAATTGGTTTTTAAAAAGCAATAAAAAAATCCCATCGCAATAATCAGTTCTCATAGACTCTTTTCTCTCTCTCCCATCAAACAAAGCTGCTAATTGTTTTAAGACCGACTGTGAGTGTTTCATGTGAAATTACCTAGAGTCTTTGTCGTAATATTCACAGATTGGGACTTTGGCAGGAGAGGCGAGACGGATTTCAGTGCCTCTCTTCTTATTGTCAATTGGTTTCATTGTTTAGACAGAGAATATGTGAGGTAGGAATAACTGAGACAAAGATAGCTGTAGAAAAAATTAATAATTAAGACGTGAAATTATTCAGTTGGGGAAAGATATCAATAATATAACAATGATGAATTACTCCAGTTTTCTTATCCTGAAAATTTGTGCAGTATCATAAACTAGAAATGAATCAATATTTGTCACAGCATCCAACAGATTTCCCATAAATCAAAACTAAAAAAGGGTCTAGGCTGGAATCCTCTAGACTCGCTGTTGTTGACTTTAAATCCACTGATAGAGACTGGATGGCTGCTAGAAATAAATACCAACATGTTATATAACAAGTTGGTTTAAACTCATCTCCACATTTTAAAAAGTGGACACAAGTTATTTACTGTTTGTGATCTTATCACAGTACCAACATGTAGAAAGGCAATGATGATGAGGCCACAATGAATAGAAAACATGGCTGACAACAGGACCATCAGATGAGGCACAATGCTTTTTGCATGATTTCCCCAAAGTCGCTCCAGCAAAATAGAAATTTTCACATGATCAAAACTAGAATGAGAGCAGTGTGGATGCCAGCGATCCTGCACAGCGCTCCAAGGTCTGTGGGAATCTGTTCAGTGGTTTTTGTATAAACTAAGGACACGACGTGTCACACACTGCCTAAAAAAAGATGGACACAGCCTCCTGTATCTGTAATCTGCGCTAACTTTGATTGGGTTCATGTTACCTGTACATGTATTTTGATGTATTTGCTGCTGGATAGTGATTATTGTTTTAATTATTGTGTGACATACATACTTTCATGTTTTAATACATCCATATTGTTAACTGCTGCACTTCCTAAAATAAACGGGTTAAAAAAAAGAAGTCTTTTTCCTCCAGGTCTAAAACAGGAAGAAGTCACATGACTAGTGAGAGGTCACACTGTGTAATTCACATCCTAAAAACATTTCACAGCTGATGATGGTGTTTTTAAGATGAATGTTTGATTTTATGTGTCTTGAACTGCTCAACCTTCATACAGCTGCTTTCACCGTGGTCATTCTGCAGCAATAAAAATGCAAACGGATAACGTTAACGCGTAAAACAAAACGATTTATTCCTGTATTAGAACCATTATATAATCTATTTCTGTCCGCCAGCCCATTCCGCACACCACTGACAGTTCACACAGAAGCAGCGTCTTCCTGAGCCGCTGACCTCTGATATGAGCCGTGTTCTGCTGCACAATCCCAGCCTGGTGTTCCTGCTCCTCTCCACTTTAGGGTGAAGGAGGCTGCAGCAGTGATTGTGTTTCCTGACATGTGACATACAGGAGGTTAAGGGGATACAATAGCTCCATCATGTAAGCACGTCACAGAGACTGGCTGGGAAACGCAGAGGAGAGGAATGGGCCCGGCATTAATGCTCAGCACGTACTTTATATCTCTCAGACTGATCCTTTTTTTTCTCCTGTCCCCTGTCCTTCAACAACAACAGTGCAATTACATTTCTGATGATAATAAAAGCCTTTGCAAGTAGAATGCTCGCCATAGGAAAGGTGGCTTTGCGGCTCTGATTTCACATTTTCTACAATGAATTTTAAAAAATAGAGGAAAAATATGAAGTTAAGTCATTATTTATTTTTACAACCGCATGTCCTTGGGTACAACAATGGCAGTATCTGAATTCTATAATTTCACTGAAATAAAATATTGAAAAATAGGATTTCTGATCTCTTGTGTTTGTTTGGGGTTTTTTTCTTCTTTTAGAAACAGCGAGACGCTTCTCCCCCAGCCTGTGGTCCTTCAAATCAATTGGACAGATATGAGCAGAATTAACGCTGGATCATACCGAATTTAGCCTGATGAAAAGGCGTCTTGTGCCGTCACCACAGGGGCGCTGATGTGTACTGGAGGTGGGGGGGGGGACAATGGAAAATGCATAATGCACCGAACAGTGGGATCCCTGCTCCCTCTCCACCTGGGACTCGGTGTGGAGGATCCCCTCCGACCACAGCCCAATTAAATCCTGCACGCACGAACACACAGACACAGACACAGACACACACACACACACACACACACACACACACACACACACACACACACACACACACACACACACACACACACACACACACACACACACGTACACACGCACACACACACACACACACCCACACACACACGCACATGCGCGCAAATACGCATCTCCACGTGGAGTGACCCGCTTCCATCATGAATATGGATGCGTTGGAGGAATGCAAATAAAGCTCGGTCGGCTGCAGACAGACAGACAGACAGACAGACAGACAGACAGACAGACAGACAGACAGACAGACAGACAGACAGACAGACAGACAGACAGACAGACAGACAGACAGACAGACAGACAGACAGACAGACAGACAGACAGACAGAACAAAGGAGCGGTCTGTGTGGAGATGCCTTCACTTCCTGTGATCTCAACAGAAGCGCGGAGCTGCGCTTCCTCAGCCATCATCCATGACATTACTACTGTTACATACGAGTTCATCTGCTTCATACACAAGAATACAAAAGAAAACATCACGATAAAGTCACATCTCACTCAATCAACCCCCCGCCCCCCAGCGCCACTGGATTTTCATCCTTTTAACATGCGACTCAGCCCAAACGGGGGCTGGGGAGGACAGAGACAATGCGAGGGTGAATGAATGATTGTGAGGTTTAGTAAATGTCTTCCTGCGCTCAGACAGCGGGTCGAGTCGTCAGCCCGCGGTGAACGAGGCGCATTAATATTAGATGAAGCAGGGAAGACGCAGCCCAGAGGACCTGGTGATCCACGCTGCGTAAAGCTGCGTAAAGCTGCGGGGGCGCAGGGACCAGTGTGGCCTGTTTAACCACTGCTTTGTAAAATGGGCGTCTGCACAGAAGGGTCCAGAAAACACGCTGCATTAATGGCTATATTACTATAAAGCAGCCTTATTAAAAAGGAAAAATTACCTCCGTGATGGGAGAATTTGCGCGGGGGGGGGGGTGCAACAGATTTTCAACAGCGCTTAAATAGAATAAGCAATAAAACGGATGGCTTCATGGATAGTGACATTTAATGCAGGAGAAGTGCCAAGCCAGACGTGGTGTACAGGGGTCTGCTTGTAAATAATTAATCTTTGCTCTTCATGTCTTCTTGTCAGTACAGACGAGGGGCTTGTATCCTGGCAACGCGCCATGATTCCCACATGCTGCAGGGAAAGAGAGGCCCTCAGGGGGGAGACAATCTTCAGCCTGCCTGCAGCAACCGTGCGCGCACAGACGCACAGCAGCCTTCTACACACACACACACACACACACACACACACACACACACACACACACACACACACACACACACACACACACACACACACACACACACACGCACATGTATGCCGCAAATGAAACCGACCGCATGTTTATACATGCTGGTACTGGATAAACACGCTCAAATGTTTCTTACAAAATTATTCACAACTGTATGCATGTACAGAAACCCACAGGCAGCGGGACAGATTCACCTGCACGCACAGAACATATGCGTGGATTCATGCATGCATGAAACAGTAGACACACACACACACACACACACACACACACACACACACACACACACACACACACACACACACACACACACACACACACACACACCTCTTGAGAAGAAGGGGTGATCTGATAGGCGCCTCCTACATTAGCACCACTGGTCTGCAGTCCTTCATCCAGTCTGAGGATGCCGCTGAGGTCACAGCGAGTGTGTGGGAACTGAACTCAGTGGATGTGATTAAACACGTCCTGCTTGTGGGTACTGGATGACCTGACAGATGTACCAGCAGAGTCGGGTAAACATCATTTTTAGTTTCCAACCAAAGGTTGTTAGTGAGGCCTACAAATAATCTGGATACGTTTATGTAAGACAACCTGGACATCATTAAGGACAGACATAATTTATTAGAAGACATTTGTGGAGCTTCAGTGAAGAGAAGACCTCCTCCAAAACATTTAAACAGACAAATGCAGCACATTTCTGTTCCAGTGTGTGTCTTTAAGGTAAACCAGCGCTGTGTGACATGGCTCACAGCAGCTGCCTCTAATATAATATAATGTGCTCCTGCCTTTCTGATTTGCTCTGTGGATAAACTGGTGTTGCTGCCTCCACCGCCCCTCAGAGGACAATCACCCCATACAGGACACAATCATTATTACATTTGTGGGAATTTATTACATTTGTAGGATGGTAAAAATCTTCACCTTAAGAAATTGTAATAACTTCCCACAAATGTAATAAATTAAGAAGTCATGTATGCATGAATATTCATTCATCTTTCTTTTCTTCCTGATTATTGTCATCCTTTGGATACTTGCCTCTATAGAATGGTCAAATGTTCCAGTTACACGTGGTAGTAGTCCCAGATTAAATAGTGTTTGATTAAAAATACAAGAGGAGCAAAAACACAGAATTACTGCAGCTATATACAAAAGAAGTGCTTTGAAATGTCTGTTGATTAAGCCCTAAGTGTTAAAGCCAGTTCTTAACCTTGTTGGAGGTACCGAACAATGCCGGTTTCATACGATCACTCACAGAACCTTCTTTAGTAAAAAAATTAAAAATAAAAAAAATTCAAATTTCAGACATAAGTACGTGTTTTACTGATGTATTTAATGAATTGTGCATTAATGTCACCTTTTTCAAAGAACTAAACCAGGATAGTGCATGAACTGACATGAAATGACCTACCTGTAAATCAGTGCCTCCTGTTGTTGTCATAGAGACCAGTTCAGATATGCGTGGCTTCACCTTGACAGGTGTTACTCTGATGTCATTTTACACCAAAGTCTGTTTCTGTTGTTTCCATCAGCTTCAGGAAGTGTTCCTTTATTTTTACCAGCACCAGACTAGAGTTGTTCACCTTGACATTCAGATCCTGCAGAACCCTGACTCCCATCACGTTCTGTTATACAGTACAGGTACATTCAGGTTACACATGTTCGTCTGACCACTATTTCTGCTCAACATAGTTACTATGGATTAAAATATTAAGAAATCAATCAGATGACGTATCATCAAGACAGGCATGAATCCACTACTGAGTGTGCAAAATCCCCTGTAGCACAGGTAGGCTAGTCGATGTAGCGTCATGTGATCACCTGCAGCCAGTGATAGCTAAGGGGGGCGTGTCATCACGAACTGACACGATGTGTCAAACGTACAAAGTGATTCATGTATGTTTGACACATGGTGTCGGGTGTTTTGTCTTGACCTCCATGTCCGCCGAACCCGAGACGGACTCACCGAACCGCTAGTGTTCGATCGGACCCGGGTTTAAGAACCACTGGTTTAAGCCCTTTATAAATGAAAGTTGATTGATTGTTGCTATAATTTACTATAGCAACTCTATAACAAGCTTCAGTATGAACTTGATATTATTTCTTCTAATTAAGTAATGTAAATAAAATATCTGGATAAAATTCTAATTGTGATTGAAATATTTATTTTGAATAGGAATATGAATGATATCAGCTGGAGAGTAAGAACACAGAGGTGCTGATAACACTGAAGCATAAGCATACTGAAAAAAGTGACATACTCATAGACACACCGCAGGAACATATTTCTATTCATAACATATCCAATATGGAACACAGCTATCTTGCTGAGGGCACACATGTATTTAGAACATGTATGTGTTTTAATCTTTGACACATGAAGAACATTTCTGAACCTTCTCAGTTTAAAGCTCCTGAGCTTGAAAACAAATGAGCCAACATTTCAGTCTGTGACTGAAAACCACTGCACCCTAATTCCTGATTTTTCAAGTGGTGTGAACCTAACCTTGTACTTTGACAGTCTTCAGTTCTTCTTGACAATGATCCCATTCAAAACAGTATATTTCTTTGTCATTTTGTGTTTCTTGCAGCAAATTCGTACCAAAACGTCATCATTTATATTGTAGATGGATGAAGGATTCGCAGCACACACTTGGCTAATCATTTGCTAATTACAATTATCAATTATCATTTCAGCTGCTTGTATGCGGGATCTTGTTCTTTCAGTCATGACCCAAAGCTCATGACCACAGGTGAGAGTAGGAACGTAGATTGACCGGTAAATCCAGAGCTTCGTCTTGTGACTCAGCTCCTCCTTCACCACCACAGACCTACAGCGACTGCATCACTGCTGAAGCTGCACCGATCCGTCTGTCAGTCTCACGTTCCATCCTTCCCCAAAAACGTAATAATTATTACGTTTGTGGGAAATTAGGTATTACGTTTGTGGTAGGCGATGGTATTACGTTTGTGGGAAGGTTATTACATTTGTGGGATTATTACATTTAAAGCTGCAATTTCTTATTACGTTTGTGGGGTTATTACGTTTGTAGTGTGTGGGGCTAACAAGTGCTACTCACTGCCCCACTGCCCCAACTGGTACAAAGCAGCCCCCCTACAAATATAACAACAAGAAAAACCCACGTTTTGAGTGCTGCTGTCAGAGTTTGGAAGTTGCAAAAACAAAAAGTTGATGTGTAAAACGTGGAGAGTGGAGGAACGATATTAATGTCGTTAAACGGTTGTGAGAGCTAATCCACAAACGTGATGTGTTCATATTCAGGTGACCAAGCCTTTTAGTGGCTGTAAAAACGTAGCTCCAAAATGTACATTTGCTGCATCACTGCTTGGATCTCATTTTTTGGTGTGGGTGAAAAGTTATACTGCCATCTACTGCCTTGGCATGCAAACGACAGGATTTTCAATTATTTTTCCAGATTACAACAACATGTCGAGTGAATATTTTTAATGCACAAAGAGATATAATGTTGTATTCAGAAGGCAATGCCGTCTGAAGGCCAACACTGACGTGCTGAATGTCCTGCAGAAAGAGACATTAGATGAAAATATCCAGTACATCCCATTTCAAGACATATTGTACATAATTTAGAAGACTTTACACAACTGTTTCATGTGATCAGTTGTTGTTATCAATATTTAATATATTTAATTTATCAGTTCAGTTTCAATATTTTTCTAATTTAAAATCTGTTGGATCTAGCACCATCGTCATAGTGACTAGAAACATTAAAATGCACTGAGTGCTACTGCTGCTGTAATCAGACGACCCCAGTTGAACAGGAGGACACCTCACTAATGAAGCGGCCTAAATATAAATGTGATTAATAAGCCACCCTGTCATCTGTTGAAGCTCTGCCGGATGTACAGGTGAGCACTGGACAAGGAGAATAGATATGTAACGGAACAGGGGTTTTTGGACTTACAGTAAAGAATGAATGGGTGACTGCATGAAGACGTGGCTTTTGGTTCTTCGTCTTTTCTTTTCGGCTTTTCCCTTCAGGGGTCGCCACAGCGAATCAGTGTCCTCCATCTAACCCTGTCTTCTGCATCCTCTTCTCTCACACCAACTACCTTCATGTCCTCTTTCACTACATCCATAAACCTCCTCTTTGGTCTTCCTCTAGGCCTCCTGCCTGGCAGTTCAGAACTCAGCATCCTTCTACCAATATATTCACTATGTCTCCTCTGGACATGTCCAAACCATCTCAGTCTGGCCTCTCTGACTTTATCTCCAGAACCTCTAACATGTGCTGTCCCTCTGATGGACTCATTCCTGATCCTATCCATCCTGGTCACTCCCAGAGAGAACCTCAGCATCTTCATCTCTGCTACCTCCAGCTCTGTCTCCTGTCTTTTCCTCAGTGACACTGTCTCTAGACCAAACAACATCGCTGGTCTCACCACAGTTTTGTACACCTTTCCTTTCATTTTAGCTGAAACTCTTCTATCACACATCACACCTGACACTTTCCTCCACCCGTTCCATCCTGCCTGGACACGCTTCTTCACCTCTTTTCCACACTCTCCATTGCTCTGGACTGTTGAGCCTAAGTACTTAAAATCATCCACCTTCTTGATCTCTTCTCCCTGTAACCTCACTCTTCCACTTGGGTCCCTCTCATTCACACACATGTACTCTGTCTTACTGCGGCTAACCTTCATTCCTCTCCTTTCCAGGACAAACCTCCACCTCTCTAGCTTCTCCTCCACCTGTTCCCTGCTCTCACTGCAGATCACAATGTCATCTGCAAACATCATAGTCCATGGAGATTCCTGTCTAACCTCGTCTGTCAGCCTGTCCATCACCATAGCAACAAGAAGGGGCTCAGAGCTGATCCCTGATGCAGTCCCACCTCCACCTTGAACTCCTCTGTCACACCTACACACACCTCACCACTGTCTTACAGTCCTCATACATGTCCTGCACCGCTCTAACATACTTCTCTGCCACTCCAGACTTCCTCATACAATACCACAGTTCCTCTCTGGACACCCTGTCATCAGCTTTCTCCAGATCTACAAAAACACAATGCAGCTCCCTCTGGCCTTCTCTGTACTTCTCTATCAACATCCTCAAAGCAAATACTGCATCTGTAGTAGTCTTTTTTGGCATGAACCCATACTGCTGCTCACAAATGTTCACTTCTGCCCTTAGTCTAGCTTCCACTATTCTCTCCCATAACTTCATTGTATGGCTCATCAGCTTTATTCCTCTGTAGTTGCCACGACTCTGCACATCTCCCTTGTTCTTAAAAATGGGCACCAGCACACTTCTCCTCCATTCCTCAGGCATCTTCTCACTATCTAAGATCCTGTTGAACAACCCAGTCAGAAACTCTACTGCCACCTCTCCTAGACACTTCCAAACCTCTACAGGTATATCATCAGGACCGACTGCCTTTCCACTCTTCATCCTCTTCAATGCCCTCCTCACTTCATCCTGACTAATCTTTGCTACATCCTGGTCCAAAACAGTCACCTCTTCTAGTCTTTGTTCTCTCTCATTTTCCACATTCATCAACTCTTCAAAGTACTCTTTCCATCTTCCCATCACACTACTGGCACCTGTCAATAGACTTCCATCCCTATCCTTAATCACCCTAACCTGCTGCACGTCCTTCCCATCTCTGTCTCTCTGTCTTGCCAACCTGTATAGATCAGTCTCTCCCTCCTTACTGTCCAACCTAGCATACAAGTCACCTCTTCTTCTTAGCTAACCTCTTTCTCTGTATACACTCCTCTACCTCCTCATTCCACCACCAAGTCTCCTTATCTACTTTCCTTCCAGATGACACACCAAGTACTCTCCTACCTGTCTCCCTGATCACATTAGCTGTAGTTGTCCAGTCATCTGGAAGCACCTCCTGACCACCCAGAGCCTGTCTTAACTCCTTCCTAAAAGTCATGCAACACTCTTCCTTTTTCAGCTTCCACCATTTCGTCTTCTGCTCTGCCTTTGTCCTCTTCATCTTCGTCACCACCAGAGTCATCCTACACACCACCATCCTATGCTGTTTGGCTACACTCTCACCTACCACTACTTTACAGTCACTGATCTCCTTCAGGTTACACCGTCTACACAAGATGTAGTCTACCTGTGTGCTCCTACCTCCACTCTTATAGGTCACCCTATGTTCCTGCCTCTTCTGGAGGAAAGTATTCACTACAGCCATTTCCATCCTCTTTTCAAAGTCAACTACCATCTGTCCTTCTGCGTTCCTCTCCTGGATACCAAACCTGCCCATCACATCCTCATCACCTCTGTTTCCTGCACCAACATGTCCATTGAAGTCTGCTCCAATGACAACTCTCTCACTTCTAGGTATGCTCTGCATCACTTCATCAAGGTCCGACCAGAATTTCTCCTTCTCCTCCAGCTCACATCCTACCTGTGGAGCATACCCACTAACAACATTGAACATCACACCTTCTATTTCTAGCTTCAGACTCATCACTCTATCTGACACTCTTTTTACCTCCAGGACATTCCTAACAAACTCCTCCTTCAAGATAACTCATACTCCATTTCTCTTCCCATCTATACCATGATAGAACAACTTGAACCCTGCTCCTAAACTTCTAACCTTGCTACCTTTCCACCTGGTCTCCTGGACACACAGTATGTCTACCTTCCTCCTCTGCATCATGTCAACCAACTCTCTACCTTTTCCTGTCATAGTTCCAACATTCAACGTCCCTACTCTCAGTCCTATACTCTTGGTGTTCCTCTTCTCTCTTCCTACAAACACACTTTCCTCCTCTCCTTCTTCGACCAACAGTAGTCCAATTTCCACCGGCGCCCTGTAGGTCAACAGCGCCGATGGTGGTCGTTGTTAACCCGGGCCTCGACCGATCCGGTATGGAAGTCATAGATTTGATTCGCATCTTTGATTTGGCAAAAGTTTTACGCCGGCTGCCCTTCCTGATGCAACCCTCTGTATTTATCCGGGCTTGGGACCGGCACAAGAAGACATTGGCTTGTGTCCTCTTGTGGCTACATTACGTGGCTTATGGTTCAAACAACAGAATTCTGTTCTCAGCTAATTGTTGGTGATTCTTTGTTCCTTTATCATCAATAATCACCACCCCAGACTAAATATTTGTACATTAATATTATGAGCATGGAAATTGGGCGTATTAGCATATATCTGCTAAAAGCATGTGACACTGATTTTTCATTCCATTTTTCCAGAAGTGCATTCTGCTGGTATGGAGTACTATTTGTTCGGGAAATTCATTGAAAACATCACATTTGTTTTGATGTCAGAGTCGATGCAGCGAATGCTTTCACATTTGTGTCCTGACTGCACGTAAACATACAAAGGGAAACTTTCAAGTACACGAAAGAGACAAAAGCAGAAATCGTGTTTACGCAGATTGATGGCTGAGATGTATTTAGTTGATGGAGTACGTGTACTGTGTGTGTGTGTGTGTGTGTGTGTGTGTGTGTGTGTGTGTGTGTGTGTGTGTTTTGTGTGTGTTGCCCCCTTTTCCTTTGGGCGGTGAAGAGCTGACCAAGGCCTCCCCTATCAGGCTAATTATTATTCTAATGGCCTCTCAGTCACATGCAAATAGCTTCAATGGAACAGCTAGGGTGGTGGGTGGTGGGTGGTGGGTGGTGGGGGTGGGGGTTTGGGGGGGGGGCACGGAAGTCTTGTATTTTTGAAGAGAAATGTGTTTGAATGAGATTTGTCTGTTGACTGTGTAGTCATTCATAGTTCCCTTTAATTTAAACTTCTCAGAAATAAACAGATATACATATAAATGATATTCAAAATCTTTTAATCTCGTTGTCTAATGTTAACTGTAATTGAATAGAATTTAATAGAAATACATGTTTCAGACAAAAATGAATGTCCTATCTAATAGTATAAGTGAATGTAACCATTTGAATAAATTCAGGAAATCATTTGTAGGCTTTTTAATGCTCAATTTATTTAATTTTATTTACTTATTTATTGACAGATAATTATTAATTATTATTAATTAAGAATAGGAATAAGAATACTTGTTTATTTTATTTATTTTCCTCACTGCTCTTCATAGACATATCGTATTTGCTCCTCATTAATTCTGAATGAATTCAGTGTTTCTACCCTGTAGCTTTTTGATCCTGCAAAATGAATGAGGAGAAATGCAGTAATTCAGCAGTTATTTAGTCTTCAGGCGAGCCCAGCGTGAATCCTCTAACAGCTTTAGGTCTATGTGAGGCAGACCGTGACTTTGAGTTCTGTGGGAACTCAAAAAACAAAATAATGATTACGAAAAACTAATGGTTATCAATTACTTTAGTTTTGATGAAGTGAGTTTGACACATACAGGGAGCCTGGAAAAACTGAAGCACTTCCTATTTTTAACGGCTGCTAGTTGCCAGTAGTTCCTCCTCAGACATTTCCTCTCTGACCTGCTCACATGATGTCATCAAAATAAATATGTGGCACAGCAAAGGGTGAAATAATCTAACATTATACAAAAGCAAAGACAAAGAAAAGATAGTTGTCCCTATCTGGATGTTTCTGTTGTCCACCCTGTAATCATGTCAGAGCCCTCTGATTAATCTTGTTGTCCGTTTGAGGCCTGACAGCTCACACCTACTCATCAGGAAGTTCATTCACTCCTTTTCAAACAGCTTCTTCTACTTCACTTTTCCACTTTTGTTGAGATGAATTCCTGCTGAACCGTTCAACCACTAAAACACTCATTATTAAAGGTTCATTTTATTTTATTTTTTTAATATATCATTTTATATACTGAATTAGTGTCGTCAATATTGCCCATTATTTCCCCTTCGGGGTTATCTGTTATCACATCTGTTATCTAATATTATTTTAGATAACAGATGTGTGTTTTCTTTAAGTATTTTTACTGACTGAATGACTGATTTTTACTTCAAGAATGCTGTTAATTTTTATTTTTTTTACAACAGCCAGGACTAACATATGAAAATAATTTTTAAAAAGATTTTCTTGCATACCAAAGGAAGGATTCTGTAAGAACCCAGGTGTCTCTCATACCTTATTGTAATTCTATCACTGACAAACACTATTTTTTAAGATGCCTGACACGTGACAGCCGTGTTGTAATTGTTGCTAGGTGGGGGAGATGACCTTGCCAGCCCATTAAAACGGAGGAAACACTATCAGTGTGTCAGACCAAGACTGCTGTGAGACAGATAGACGGAGACTGTGTGGGACATGTTTCCATCCTCCACGATTCCCTCGTCATCCCTGTCTCCGAGGCCTTCTGGGAGCCAGCATGTCATCAGTTTCACGCAGGATTATGCAGAAAAATGGAATGACTGCTGAGGAAAGTGAGGGAACGTGTCATCGTCATGTGACGAGGAAGATACTCGACACAAATTACAACTGAAGTACATGTCGTCCAGTCCTGGCTTTAGCTGCAAAGATGTGTGATGATTGAATTTACTGACCTCTGGACCATTTCTAACCGGAGAATATTTAAAAATAAAAAATAAAAAACCAGTGCATAATTGTGCAAGTATAACAAATATATTTGTTTTTACAATAGATTTTTCTTGGAAATATAATTCCTTAAATTAAAAGACTGAAAATTGGATAATTAAGCTTTTTAATTTAATTTATTCTTGCTGCAATGAATTCATTGTGAATCAACACTTCACTTATATTTTGTCTTATAAGGCCACCTTCCTTAAAAAACAATATTTCTGTTTAATCATTTAATCAAAAGAGAAAGGTGACAGGATGTAGGATGTGACATTGAGTGAATTCTGAGGTGAGCGCTCAGATTCACCTTTGTGTAAAAAAGTGATTCCCAGCAGATTCCCAGTAACCATGGTGAGACGGAGGACGGGAAACAGCATTCCTATAGGAAGCGTAATGAGAAGTTCTCACCACAGAGAGACGATTGTTGGAGTTCAGGCCTGAAGCTGGATGTGATAGAGTTTATGAAAAGAGGAGAGGAGACGAGGAGGAAAGACCGCTGGAGAAAGATGGAGAGAAAAAGAAGAAACATTTGTGAGTGAGAGAGATGGAGAGCGCTGATGGAGAGAGAAGTAACCGAATATCAGAGCAGCCAATTTTGGTTTCACATCAAGTCCTCTCACAGCTTGCCGTCCTGAAGTAAAAGGCCTATCTCCCTCCGCCAGCTCCCCACTATTGAACTCTCTGTGGCAGAATTCAAGTTCCCAGGCTGTGACAGCTGTGGGCCCTGAAGTGGCGTTTCCCAGAGAGCCAGCCAAACATTCCTGCCTGCTTTGTGACTCACAATGAGCACAATAACTTCAGCAACAGCGCGGCACTCAGCCGACAAGAGGAAGAGAAGAAGTGATGGCTTGTTTTCTGAGTGTCAATTATCTGGCCGGTTATATAGCCTTACTCCGCGTCTCCTTCCTTTTCTCCACTTTCCCTTTTTTTTTTTGGCTTTGACCGCGTTGCCTCACATTTGAGAAACATTATATGGTTTGAAATACAACACTCTCTGCTTTGTCATGTACTTGGCAGCGCTGCCCACGCGATGTGTAGGAGCTTAATTTCCATCCACTCTCTTCTTAAGTGCAGCTCAATTCATCTGGAGAGGATGTTAAGGCCCGCTCTGAGAGTTGAAAGAATAGAACTAAATGAACGCTGACAAAGACCGCCGCTGCGACAACAGAACCCGCTCAACGGAGAGACTTCAAACTGTTTCTCAGTGTTCTGACGACGTGTTGGCCAGCTCACTCCTCAGTGTCCTATTCCCTCACTTCAGATCAAATTCCGAGCCAAAACACATTTTATCCCATTCTGACTGGCTTCAAAATGTCAAGGCCATCCTGAGCGTGCAGGATGCATCCCAGCGACACCCCCCCTGCACACAGGTGCCTCGTTCATCAAGAGCCTGTTTGCCTGTGTCTCATTGCTGCTTCTCTCCGCTGGTTTGACCTCCTCACACGGCCCCTTGCCTCTCTGTTCGTACGCTCAGGCCTCCCCTCATAAAAACAACTTGTCCCCGCGTGCAGCACCTAACGTTTAAACCCGCAGCATGCTAATTCGTCTCTGGGTAACACAGCTTTTGGAAAAGCACGAGGCAGAGCGCGAGGCAATTCATTAGTCTAATTTAAAATGTCTGTCAGCAAAACGCTATGGGAGGCGATAACTGGCTCCGTGATGACAGCGCCGTGAATGGAGAGCGTCATGTTTCAAAGTGGATGCATACAGCCATGCTTATTATGTCGGGTTTAAAAACTGACCTGTGGGAGGGAGGAGAAATTCATACAGTTGTAAAAACACAAATGCAATCAATTGAGACTCACCCTCACCTGAACTCCTCTTGGCTCCATCCACACACACTCCAGGGTCCTTTTACTGTGATTCAGATCTTGGCAGGGATCTACGTCTAGAGCGTTATCGTCCAGCGTCACCTCTGGAGCGTTCGTCTCTCGTTTCCAGAGACAGGCCTGCCTTTGACCTGACTGTGGTTTGGAGTCGTGTCAGAAGTGAGGATATTAAAGCTCCAGCTGACGCAGAGAGGACACATCTATTCTGTAACAACAAACGCCAGAGGATGGAGAGGAAGGAGAAGCATACAGAAGGACAGCAGCAGTCTTCCGTCCACATACAGTATATTTAGATGTGTGGTGGAACTATCACCCCGCTTGTGACGTAAGCAGAACGGCCCCGTCCTCGTCTGCTGAGGCCAAGCAGAAGGTTAGGTAGAAGGTTAGAAGATGCTTCAATGCGCAGCAGTAATCAGTAGAAATCCTTTGCTTGTTCGACTGGAGCATCTGTCCTTCAGCAGCCCCTCACGGAATCTATTATTAAGTTGGAGACATAAATACACCTTTGCAGGGCATTTCGAACACAACAGTTCCTTTTTATTTGTAGCCGCATGCAGCAATCTTTTCTGTTTTTTCTATCACAACTTGTTCTAGAGGTCACTACAAGAGGTTTCACAAGCATCCTGGAACATGAAATGCTCGAGCTGCCATCCATCAGACATCGTCAATATAGAATATGGACATGACCTTTATTATAGACGCATGTATGCAAACCCTTATATTGCTGCTCTGTAACTAATTATACGTCTACTTCACACGTCTGTAAACACTCCAGTGCACAAAGAGCAAATACTACCTTCATGGTGAGGAAGAAATCAAGTAGAAAAAGCTTTCTGTGCTCATCAAGAACTTACAAATCCTTTTTTTATCCTCCCCACTGATGTGTAACTCTCTCAAGGGTGCATCAATGCCAACGTGGTTGTCCTGCATGTGCATCTGTGCTGCTTATCTGGCCAGAAATGTGTGTGTGTGTGTGTGTGTGTGTGTGTGTGTGTGTGTGTGTGTGTGTGTGTGTCAGCACGCTGCATGCCTGTGTGTTTGTGGGTAGCACTCCCTTTCACCTGGTGGGTGGCAGGGCTGAGCAGGAGCAGCTGGCCAGCTGTACGGGGCACCGCGGCGGCCTCTGACCCCCAGCCGGTGGGGGATCCGGGGCGACGGTGGCACGACCATAAATCCAGGGACACAGAGCATGTGGAGGCATTCAGGAGACAGACATATCACCTGCTGCCTGCCGGCACGCCGCCTCTTTCGCCGCCCTCCTCCACAGCAGCGCCTTTTCTCTCTGTCAAGTGCAAATTGTTCCCATGGAAATAGAGAGAAACAGAGAAACAGCGCTTTGTTAAACGGGAGAGTTTAAAACAATAGATTGTCAGAGTCAGCCACCAATTTCCAGGAAGTGTGGCTTATAACCACATTAGCTCTAAATGCTCTCATCTTCTTACACCCCCCCCACCCCCACACAGTGAAACCCCAACGAGAGGTAAAGCCCAGATGTGAACGCCAATATCATACATACGAATGCTCCAAAAAGCATCAAAATAAGGGGTGCAGACAAACCAATGAGCATGCACGCCCCGTGATGTACGCTTCTATTTGTCAAATGTGTCACAAACACTGCCTCACCTCTGCTGATTGGATTTTGATGAAGCTTGAGATAATGACGCTTTTCCATCAGCAGCTCCACGCTAACCTCATCCTTGTTTCTGGCACTGCTGACTGGATGGTAAAGAGACGCGTCTCACCATCACGCGCCAGGTTTTCTGAACTGACCTCGCCTTAAAAAACCTCTCCAATAACGTTTCAAACAAAGTGCTACCAAACATCTGGGGCATTAACTGCTGGAATTGGTGACATTTCACAGAGAGCAGCCCTTAAACGACTCGTCTAATTCTGGTATTTGGAGGAGTAAACAAACACAGCACTGTCTAATTACAAACTTAATTAACTCAAGTGCTTGACATGAAGACCAGCAGCAGAGAGCTCCTCCTCCACTGCTCTTTGGTGCACACGGGCAGCGTTTTAAGTCCTGTAGTTAATGCATTTAATATTACACCATCTATTCATTCATACCAGCCTTATTATTGGACAGAATGAGCACAAAGGCAGCAGATCAGAATGTATTCAAAGATATATCAAATCACAAAGCCTCACCAGCCATCTTCTCCTTGTGAGTCTTACTTTATGTGACCGGGAAAAAACATTCTATGTCTGCATGTTTTTGTTTCACCAATAATATGTCTGTTTTTTTCCCCCATTAAAACTGTAAAAAAATATGTTTATTAATATGAAAGTAATTGAAGAAAAAAAAGTTGTTTTTCATTTTTAAATATCTAAACCTTTTGCTCACACGAAGCGGCATTTATTCAAACGGAGAACTAAATGGTATGTGGGGGAAACAAGAAGATCCACTAATGATTGGTGGGTTTTTGTCAGAATGATCTCTGATGTGTAAACGTGAGTTTTAGGACAGGAGAGACAAACAAACTCCTCTACTGATCCTGAGAGAGCTTCACAAGTCTCAGGATACGGACCAGGTGTAGGAGCGTATTGGAATGGGGCCAGAATGGGCATGGACGGTATGCTAGCACCTTTTGGTTAATGATTAATGAAGATCAATCATTCTGACTTCCACACAACAATGTTTACTTTTTGCATCTTGCTTTCTAAATGCACTGATTACCTTTGTTACGTTTCGGGTTATGGTTTAGAGTGAGGGTTATGGAATTAGAATTCATTAAATCACACATTTCCTGCTTCTTCCTATGAGCACTAAAATTCAGCGTTCTCCCACCTGCCAGATGTTTTACCCCCTTGTTGTTCCCAGCTTTAACGCTCATTGTCTTACATTTAACAGGTTTCTAATGTAGAGGCAGCTTTTTGACTATAATGTCAAATGGACTAAATCTGTCTATTGATCTGAGGACTGATTCAAATTTAGCATTTTGATAAATCCAACCCGACACACATCTGTCACCAGTTTCAGCACAATTGGACAATGCAAGGTTTCTCTCATTGTGTTGGATAAACAGGCCTCTGGAGGACACACACACACACACACACACACACACACACACACACACACACACACACACACACACACACACACACACACACACACACACACACACACACACACACACACACACACACACACACACACACAGGTGCAGGAATGCGCAGCAGCACCTAAGTCAACAGAGTGGGTGACAGGGAGACGGACTATTGCCCACTAGCTCAGAGTCATTCAGTCTAGACTCCAGATGTTGGCAGAACATAACCCATCACACACTCACCCACTCACACACCTACACCTGACTCCGACACACACACACATACACAGCGGATATAGTGAGCATGCTCAGTAGAGCCCGTCTTCTCTCAGCAGCATCCCTGCCAGATGTCACTGAGTGGTGATAGGCTTTCACCACTGCTGGAGACCAGTTTGTGTGGGAGTGTTTGTATTACTCTACGTGTGTATTTGTGTGCATATACACATATTTCATGTGTGAATGCTTCCTATTGCAGTGTGTTTTCCTGTGTATGGAGTGTGTGTGTGTGTGTGTGTGTGTGTGTGCAGAAATATAAAGCAGAGCGTCGGAGCAGCTTGAGAACAGTAGCGCCACACAGCAGGAGCCGGAGCAGACAGGGCTGCTCTGTTTGACGAGGCACTAAATGTTTGTTGTTCCTTTGAAAGTCTAATTTGCCGCTGTAACATATGCACATCTTCAGCAGCTGACTGATGATTATGAACAGCAAACTGTGAAGAACTGTGTTCTGTCATTACAAAGCCTCCAAACCACTAATATTCACTGCTCTGAGCGTGAACTCAGTGACAGGAGCTGATTGATGGGAGTCTGGTTTGACTGGATGCAGGAACGTGTCACAGTGTGTTCACTGAGGAGTAGTGACACATCAACTCGCCTGGGCTTTCATTCATGATGCATTCATGATCAAGTGTTTCTTTACAGTACTTGTCAGGCATTCCTTACCTTCCCAGGTGATCCAGGGCTCTACCGTCTACAGGTGACAGCAGGTCTTTCTGTCCAGTGGAACGCCGGACAGAAGCGTGTGCAGATCGCTCATCTGTTGTTCACACCACATCTCATGCTCTCTGCCTGTTAACAGGGACCAACATCTGTGCACACATGGATCTTTTTATATTATTTACTTTTCTGTTTCTATCTTATCTCTCTCTCTCTCTCTTTTTTGGTGGAATTTAAGGTAAATCCGACTGGCCTTCAGGGTGTTGTTTGCACACTGCTGCCCTTACATGTTTCCACTGGGGTGTTTCAATTTGCTAATTATAAATTGTCTAGCACTCACATCCAATTTAAGATCTCACACAATTCATTAACATACTCAGGTGGTTAAGAACAGACTTGGCTCTCAGCACACGTTTCATGTTTCTTATTTTCCTCTTAATGCATTGTGAAAGAATAAATATAAGAGATAAACAAGAAAACATCCATGCATGAGACCCAATGTTCTTATCTAAATTCATAGAAATTCAGGAATTCAATTAACTTTTCATTCAAGCAATTAAAAGAAATAGCTTTCTGAGATTGGAAAAAGAAAACAGCAACAACTAAATTTAGTATCTTTGCTGACATGTTTCAGGTTATGTGTTAAGCTTGATTGACTCACATGTACCCTGTAAAGGCATACAGTGGGGCAACAAAGGCAAAGTGGACCGTCCGTGTTTGGATGACTGATAACAGCGTCATCATGAGACATGAAGGATCACACCTGCATCTGCAGCCGCGTTGACCTAACACCAGGCACACACACAAACACACACACATACGCACAAGATAGCGGGAGGTGTTGTTCTCTGGGCTCCACCACAGTCCATCTGTTGTCCAGTCAGGAGGTGAAGCTTAGGGGGGGTGAACCGCAGAGAAAGCACTCCCAGTATCGCTCATGTCCAACAGCAGGGGGTGGAAAGTGTGTGTAGGAAAGCCTACACCTGAATCCTAACCCGGGCTACACTCACTTGGCCTGATTGTGAGGTTTTCTGATGCTGGCCTAGTTCTTAAGTTCCTGAGCAGGTGGTGCGATGCCTGGCCAAGCAACACCACAATCCTCATGATGTGTGGTGATATTTGCCTCGACCCTGTTCCAAAGCAGAATGAAGGGGAACACACTTACACACAATCGTTGGCTGTGCCCTTGGAACTCTCTCCAGAACGTCACCCAACACGTTGAAGCTCATCACAGGGTGAGCTGCTCCTCTGTGTTTGTGCCTTCAGGAATTCACTGAGCAGACGTTCAGGACATCTGTCTGATTGAGTTAGTCTGATCCCATAGTGGGTTACCACACACCCCATTGTGAAGAGAGGCACAATTGAACTGTCAAAGGTATGTGACCCCAGCTGGGTGTCACTACGTTGGTCTATTAAGAAGCTCTCAAATAGTCTTAAAAGCCATTGATTGGGCGTTAAGATCTCATTCTCTAGAAGACACTGAAAATCCAAAAGTATGTGAGGAATGGGTTCCCTGGTGGTCTTCTCCCCAACCTTTAACTTTCACTAGAAAAAAAGAGTGCATGAAGCATCATCTGCCTTCAATCAATACAACTCGGCGCATTAGCAGCTTTGACTGTAGAGGCGTCTGGTCTGTGCAGAGAAAATGAAATAAATTCAGAAAATCTACATGACTACGAAATCCTCTCTAGGTGCCTGAAGCTAAACCTGAAACTGTTTTTGTTCTTAGTCTTAGTTGAGTTGTGAAAGAAGCTGATCACTTCAAGCACAAAAGAGAAATTTTTCAAAATTTCCAACCTGACATTTTGATGAATAGACAAGAATATTGGTTGTGGGTTCAAAAACAAGCTAGCTGTTGAGATGTTCCAGCCTCTACACGACAGCTACCCATTAACTCTCTCCTCCCTGGAGGCTGTCTTAGACTGCTGCCCTATTTGGGTTCCCCCATGTGCCTGAGCCGATATGACTGCTGCTGCTTGAGCAAATATGAAAAAGCACAATCATGTAGAAAGACGGTTATACCTTTAATTATTTAACGTAACTTACCATTCCTACCATTTGATTGTTTCCTATCCCCACCACTCGTGAGTGGAATGTTGTCGTCACTGTCACCAGGACGTTTTCAACATCACTTACTTTATTGTCGGAGTCATTCTCTTACATTTTTTCTAACTTTGCCTGAGATATCTCAACATCGTTTGACTTCAAACTTTCAAATTCCGTTACGATCAATGCTGGAACCCATTTTTCCAGCAAATAAAAGAGGAAAGAGTCCCTCCGTCTCATCAAATGATCTTCTCTGTCCTTGGTCTCCACCCTGTGTTCCTCCGCCCACCTGTGATCTCCTCTCACTCTGACTCAGACCTTCATGTTCTCGCCATCGCTGCTCGCTCCATCCAGCCACTCTGGGATGTGTCACCTCCCCACCTTGTCTCCTTCCCATTAACTTTGGAGCAGATGGCAGGGCCTTGCTCTCTCTGTGTGAGCTTGACTGACAGGGGCTGGACATCAACCTCCACAGACAACCAGTCATATGCTGCTCTGCTCCTTCTCTCCATCGTCCTGTCCTTCAACTCTCCTCTTGGTCAATCTCCTCCAAACTTCCTCATCGTTGCTTCATTTCCCCCAATCCTGCCTCTCTTCTGCCTCAACCCTCCACTTTTTACTCTTTTTCCTTTGGAAATTATACTTATTCCATGTCTCACTGTGAGTTTGAGGCAAAGATCGATGGCAGTCTTGTGTCACCATCACCACTACAAACCTCCATTTAGGGGTCAGTTAGCTAAGGTTAGCACAAACACTGGAAGCAAAGAGGAAACAGCTAGCCTAAATCCAAATACCAATCATTACTTATTGTCTACAGCTCTCTTAATGTCTACAAAAATGAAAATGAAAAAAAAACTGGAGATTATGGGATGTTATTCACTTTGAGCAACTACATTTACTGTAAATGATAAAAGTTTATTTTTACACTGAGAGTTTTGAAACCACAGCATTAGCTGACTCTAACCGACACCTATTTGTGGCAATATTAGGAATGCAGAGCAAGTCGTGATGTGAAGAGCAAGAAAAAACAAGAAAGATACCCAAGTCACACAAGGCGCCCGCAGGAGATTACTGTTCATGTTACACCCAGGGGTAACTGCGTCCACCTGGGGTGCCATGGAGGCATGAAACAAACATAGACGTGTGATGACCTGCGGCTGAGAACGCCTTGGACCCTCTTCTAGTATTTAACATACAGATGTGGGAATGGCACTCTAGCATCCAACGCTCTGCAAGAATGTGAATAATGATATTCCTCTCAATGCCAAACCACTTTTCCACCCACTTTTTACTGCCTCATATCCCCAATCCTAACATACAAACAGTAAGACATAAAATCAGTCTCAAAAAAGAACCACCATAATATTTAGTAATTCACTGACTTGAGGGTCAGTGTGTTGAATGGATCCTGTCCATTCCATCCATCACACTTCTTTCCTGGTGCATTGTTCAGATTTTTTTTTTTCACAAAACTTTCGACACACGCATCAGTCATGACATGAAGTGTTTCCTTTGCTATTTAGAGATTTTTGTTATTTTCTATTGTTTCTATGGTTACCAGTCTTATTCTGTGATAGGGATTCCTCTCAGATGAGGGTTTCCTGGCAACACTAAAAAAAAAAAATCACTTTCTTTTTCATAAAACAATGCACTGTATGTGTGTGTATCCCATGCGCTGCAGAGCTGTCTTTTGTTTTGCTGAAAATTTGAAAAATTTCTAATTTTTTCTCAACTTTGCAAATTGAAATTTTTTTATTTTATTTTCTACTGTCTTTGTTTAGTGAAACACACCTGTGGTGGTAGATCCTGAGTACGTCACGCTTTTCTTTCTTTCTTAATCTTTATTTAACCAGGAAAACCTATTGAGATTAAAGAAGAGAGAACGTGTCCTCGGAAGTGGCGTGTGGCAACGAGGTAGCGGTCGAAGCCGCTCCCGTTGCTGATGCGCTGTTTTCCGAGGTTGCGGCCGGTCGTGTTAAGGCGCCGGCGAAAGATGTTTGTGCGCTTGTGTCTTCGGACGCAGCGGTGTGTAATGAAATGGTTAAGTGTAGTAATGTAGTTACAAATAGTACCAATATAGTCGAATCGTTGACGGCACGCGATGCCGTGGGGTATCCAGAAAGTGCTTCTGTAACTGTGCCAAGTAAGAGATCGAGAAAGAGATCTAGTAAGAGATCCTTGGAGGGTCAGAACCAGGCTGAGAATCAGGCTGATCAGAAGCTGGTCTCCGGAGCTGTGGAGACCAGCAGCGGCAGCAGCTGCTCTCTGACTGTGGTCATTGAGACTTCTCGGACGCTGGGCTTGCGCTAGCCATTCGCCACTTCGCCATAGGCAAAGTAAATTCCAGATTGGCTACAAGGTTTTTAGACTGTGTAGCCACAGTGGCGTTCTTATTTTTATGGAAAAAAGGCTAAAACTTATCACTTTTTCGCTTGCTAGCGGCGCTCGCTATTTCTGCTAGCGAGCGGCACTCGCTATTTCTGCTGGGCTATTTCCGCTAGCGAGCGGCGCTAGTGAAAATAGCGCCGCTATTTCCGCATGCTGACGGAATTTAGCCGAAGTGACCCGAACGCTCCCGATCATCAAATATGCACTTGGGTCATGACCTCCTCTCGTCCAATGAAAAAAAATTTTTTTGTTTTTTTCCAAGCTGAATTGGTGTACGACAAGGAGAGGACCATCGATCAAAAGAATCCAGTGTTTTCTAGTAGAGTTTGTGTTAAAGTCCTCATTAATAAACAAATGGTGAATGCTGAGGGCGGGGGGGGGAGTGGAGACAGACCGATCAGAAGGTCAATGAAAGATATTATCAATACTTGTTTGTAGTCTTAGACTTTTGTTCCCTCTGACCAGCAGGAATAACCAGCGATGATGTAAATGTGTTTTCACCTCGCTTGATGTTTTATATGCCTTTTTAAACTGAAATGAAAAATCATGTTGTTGAATTTAAGAAAAATAAACTAAACTAAACTAAACTATGTCATACCAATGGTGTTGGTGGTGGTCAAAGTTAAAATGTCTTCTAGTCTCAGTAAACTACCAGTAAACACTGAGTAATATTTAGTCTGACTGTATATTCAGAGTGAATGGAAGTTTTCAGTGGTTGAATCTCACATTCATTCCTGCATAAAGTAGGACAGAAATACAGAGAGTTCAGCTTGAACTGTTGACTTTAGTGTATTTTTGTAGGTAAACTCAACAGAAGATTTTGCCCTCAGAATGCAGGAAAACAACCCCATTTTCTAAAAAATTTCCCTCCCCTGGACCCCTCCAGGTCCCCCCATGACGAGCGTTGGTCATCCGCACACTGCGCCACTGTCTTGGACACAGAATGTGGCTTTTTGTGGCTTACTCAATTCTTTTACACTGAGCCACAGTGGTTAGTCACACTAGCTCCTGGTGAAAGCCCAGGGACGGGTAGTGTTGCTGTTTCCGCTTCAAACGATGTGAATGATGATGATAATGATAATGGGAATGACAGACAGATTGCGTCTCATAGCCAGGAATCGGTTGAGAATGAGATGGACTACGACTCTGAGTCAGACACAGTTTCTGTGGGTGAGGCTTCAGGCAAGCCTACAGATCTGTATTATTTAGAGGACATTGTTCATCTCCTTGATGAAACCTACAAAAGATCAACAGACATTAGTGATTATTTTGATGATGCTGATAAATTCATTCGTTCAGTTAATATTATTAAAAGGAGGGTTGGTTTTGACCAGTTAGATGAACGAAAGCTTTTTTGTTTAAAAAAACATCACAACTCTGCGAAAGGAAAAATCTGGTAAAATAGTCAATAAAGTAAAATATTCTAAATGACCATGTACAACACGGTGTTTCTTGCTGAACTTTGTGAACTTCTGAGCATTGAATGTTGTTTTTGTCTGCTTATCTTTCCTACCTTTCGTATGGAGACATTTAAAATCGGTTCTTTGAACATCAACGGAGGGAGGGATAAGCAGAAGAGAGCTTTGGTGTCTGAAGTCATAACCCAGAAGGGAGTGGACGTGATGTTTCTCCAGGAGACTCATACCACTCCTACTGACGACACAGATTGGACTTTATGGTGGGAGGGGTCGCTTGTCCTCAGCCACGGTAGTAATTTTAGTGCAGGTGGGGCTGTTCTTTTAAGACCAAAGGACAACATAAAGGTTTTATCCTCTTCTGAGGTGGTGAAGGGTCGGCTCCTCCTGGTTAGAGCAGAAATTAATAATTGTGTGTTTTGTTTTCTGAACATTTACGCTCCAAACCAGGGAACCGATAGGATAGCCTTTTTTTAACATTCTGGAAGAAGAACTGAGGAAGCTCCATCAAGAACAGATAATTTTAGGGGGGGACTTTAACTGTACTTTGGATTTTACGCTGGATAGAACTGGCGAAGAGCCTCATCCACTATCCTCAAAGAACCTGAAGAGCATCATCAGCCAGGCAGATCTAGTGGATACTAAGGGGTTAATTAAGCATCCGAAATCCAAACAGTATACGTGGTTAAAAGTCATAAACAACAGGATATGTGCAGCTAGACTAGATCGGCTGTACATTTCACAGTTTCTCACCTCCTCACTAGCTGACAGCAAAGTAACCCCTGTTGGCTTCTCGGACCATCATTTTGTTTGTACAGATCTGATCCTTTCACCAGGTGGGAGGGTTAATTCCTTCTGGTGTTGTAACAACAAACTCCTGCAGGATAGGAGTTTCTGTAGGAGTTTTCAGGTTTTCTGGCAGAGATGGAGGGAGAGAAAGGTCGATTTCAATTAAATAAAGTTGTGGTGGGAGGTTGGAAAGACACAGATCCGGGTGTTCTGCCAACAGTACACAGCTTTATCGAATTTTAAACTTAAGATAATTTTAAAAGAACTTGAAGCGGACATTAATTTCTTAGAGAAGGGATTACTTCAGGACTCAAGACCACATACAGGTCGCCTGCTGCAGGAAAAGAGGCAGGAGCTCAGCTCTTTCCTCCAAGAAAGAGTGAAGGGGGCGCTGGTCCGGTCCCGTTTTCTTCAACTGAAGGATATGGATGCTCCCAGCTCTTTCTTCTTCAACCTGGAGAGATCAGTAGCGCAGAGGAAGAGAATGACCTGCCTGCAGCTTCCAGGAGGTGTCCTATCTACTGATCCAGCAGAGATGAGGCGGCACGCAATGGACTTTTATGCGGACCTCTTCGGGGCAGAAGATTGCAGCATTGAGAGTCGTGAGGAGCTCTTGGATGGTCTTCCTCAACTTAGTCAGGAAGAGAAAGCTGTTCTGGATCTAGAGTTGTCTCTGGAGGAACTTACTACAGCAGTTAATCAAATGGCGCAAGGAAAGGCGCCAGGAATTGATGGCCTCTCATCTGACTTCAATAAACATTTTTGGAATATCCTTGGGCCGGATCTGCACGGGGTCATCCTTGACAGTTTTAGAACTGGGTCTCTTCCTGTGTCCTGCCAGAGAGCAGTGCTCTCTCTACTGCTGAAGAAGGGGGACCTGACTTTAATCAAGAACTGGAGACCGGTTGCTCTGTTGTGTACGGATTACAAGGTGCTCTCCAGAGCGCTGTCCAATCGGCTAAAAGATGTTTTAGCTTTAATGGTGGACCGTGACCAGACTTACTGTGTCCCTGATAGGAGCATCATGGACAATATTTTCCTCGTGAGAGACATTTTTGATTTGTGTCGGGAATATGGTGTTAATGTTGGTATTGTGTCACTAGACCAAGAAAAAGCTTTTGATAGGGTAGACCATTCATATTTGTTTGCTGCACTTAAAGCTTTTGGTTTTGGTGATGGGTTTATGTCTTGGGTTAGTTTATTGCATAATGGTGCACAGTGTATGTTGAAGATGGGGGCAGGGCTGAGTCGGCCGATTCCTGTGCAGCGAGGGATCAGGCAGGGCTGTCCTATTTCGGGACAACTCTACGGCCTTGCCATAGAGCCCTTGCTGTGCAGATTGCGAGGGCGGCTCAGTGGTTTTTCGATACCTGGATCCCTCGGTTTTGAGCGTCTCCTGTTTTATCCGCTTATGCAGATGATGTTTGTGTTTTCGTGTCAACACAGGAGGATGTTCAGAATTTGAGGGATACTCTGTCCTTATATGAAAGTGCCTCATCTGCACGGGTGAATTGGGGAAAGAGTGAGGCATTGTTGATAGAACAGTGGAGGGATCAAGTGGTACCTACATTGCCTGGAGGGCTTAAGTGGGTGAATGAGGGACTGAAAGTTTTAGGTGTTTTTTTGGGCACTGAGGGCTTCAAGAGGAGGAACTGGGAGGGAGTGAAGGAGAAAGTGTGCGCCAAGTTGTCTAGATGGAAATGGTTGCTACCCCAGCTGTCATATAGGGGAAGAGTTCTGGTTGCTAATAACTTGGTTGCCTCGACTCTGTGGCATAAGCTGGTTCCTTTGACTCCACCATCTAGTCTATTGGACGAGATCCAAAACAATATTGTGGACTTCTTCTGGTCTGGCCGGCATTGGGTCAAAGCACCAGTGCTCTACCACCAGTCCTTGGTGAAGGAGGCCAAGGACTGGTGGATGTCAAATCTAAACTTGCCTCATTCCGACTGCAGACAGCTCAGAGATTCCTTTACGGCTGTGGCCCTAGCTGACTGGATTCTGCTCGTCTGCTGCTGAGGAGAGCGGGGAGGTTGGCCTACGACAAACAGCTGTTCCTGCTTCGTTCGGAGGAGTTAGACCTTTCTTGGCTGTCTTCCTTTTACGCAACTGCTATGCAAGCCTGGAGGATGTTTAACATAGCCCGCACTAAGCCTGAAACACCAGGACTGTGGCTATTTGACGAACCGCTATTTTTTAATGATTTTTTAAAAACTGACATTTTGCAACGGGTTAGCTTGAGGGTTAAGCTGAGGGGAGCTGGCTGCACTAAACTGGAGCATCTGATGGGGATGACAGTCAATGCCCTAAGGGAGAAGTGTGGCATCAACTCCATCAGACTGGTTGAGAGAGTGGTGGATGAAATCTGTGCCGCCCTACCCCCTTCATTAAGAAGATTTGCAAGGGACTGGGACCTCTGTAATCAGTGGAGCGAGGGAGGCATTTACGTTTTTCCTTTGGTGACAATAACCCCAGCCGTTGGGGAGTGGAGGGAAGGAGGAGGCCAACTCCTGACCATGACGACACCCATACTTGGCAGTTTTAAAGAGGCAAAGAAGAAGGACCTCTATGTGATGTGTGTAAAGATCACACACATTGGGAGGTGTTGGGGAGTCGAGGTGGGCCCGTTTTTTTGGCCCAGATTCTTCCCCGAAGGGCAGTTGGCGGAGCCTGTACAAGCTGCCTGTTGAGAAACGGGCAGCAGACCTCCAGTGGAGGGTTGTACACGGGGCTGTAGCCACGAACAGATACAGGGCGCACCTTGATCCTGAGCTGGGGGAGGGGTGTATATTTTGTGGAAACTGTGAAACCTTGGAACAGTTGTTCAGTGTGCCCGGCTGGTGGCACTGTTTGATTTACTAAAAAGGTGGTTTCGGGGTTTTGGAAATGATTTTACGTTTGATCTGTTTATCTTTGGACCTAAATATTCAACGGTAAGTAAGCCTGTTATTGTGTTGCTAAATTTTTTATCTGCAACTGCCAAAATGGCGATCTGGATTACACCCAGGAACCGGACTCGGGGTGCTGGTAGCACAGAAGTTGTGCCTGTGATGGAGGGACAGGTAAAAACCAGACTAAGGGTTGAACACTCCTACTATAAAATGACGGACAACTTGATGGTTTTTAATCGAATATGGGGCGTTGGGGAGGTTTTATGTTCTATAGGTGAAGAAAACTCTTTGGTTATTAATTTTTGATCAATCTCTTTAATGTTATTGTTTTCTGATCGTTTTGTTTTTTTGATGTGGTGAATTATGGTGTTTAGTTAAATGTAAATAAATGTTTCTTTGAAACCAAACCTCTCCTCTCCTCTCATCTCCTCTCCTCTCCTCTCCTCTCATCTCCTCTCCTCTCCTCTCCTCTCCTCTCTTCTCTTCTCCTCTCCTCTCCTCTCCTCTTCTCCTCTCCTCTAGGTGACAGCTGTGGTGAGCAATGGGGAGTCGTCATCCTTTCATTACAGACCTTCACATCACCAGAAAACCCACACAAGAAACACATTGAGCTCAAAGTCATGTCTTCAGTGTCAGAACAGCATCCTGGCTGCCTCAGTGTCATTCAGAGGGAGCCCCGTCACCTAAAGGGGCCCCTTCTGATTCTGCCTTTGATTTTGCGAAGGAAAGGCAGCTCAACACCCTTACATGATGGCATCGGTTTAAAAAACACTGTTCTTCACCATGGTGATCAATTGTCAAGTAAACCTGATTGTCTTTCTCTTTTCAGGGAAGATGGGTCTCCGTCCATCAGAAGACTGTAAACTGGCAACAGAAACAGGATGGCAGGATGGAGAGGAAATGAGAGAAGATCCATCTTCACCACACCAGAGAGAAACAGCTGTTACAGGTCACATCCCAAGATAAGCCTCCTCATTTCTCTCTCTCTCTTCCCTATACAACCTCTCTCATATATTTAATTCTTCCCTCGACTGTCTTTAATCAGTCTCTCGCCTCCTGCTTTTCACTCTCCCCCCATCCCTCCTTTTCTGATCTGTTGTACTGCTGGGAAAGAGCCCATCATGCTCTTCCTCTCTTTTCCTTCACTGTCCCACTGTCTGAATGCATCACAGATGGGACAACTTGATGACCAAGCTTAAGTTTTTAGCTAAAGGATGTTTCAACATCTGGACCTTGGTCCAGTGTAATTCATGAAAATTGCCATTGATGGTTGTTTTCTACACCCAAAAGCACAGTCTGGAATGTTGATATAACGAATGAGACAGAACCCAACAGAATTTCCCTGGTCTGTTTGTATCTACTACAATTCTTTTACAATATCGATCTTTTAAATCATAATAAGTGACTACAAGTGGTGTTAACATTTTATTCTTCATCTTCACGGTTTCTTTATGAATGGACAGGTCTTTGACAGAGGACTATTGCTAAGCTCTCCACTTTCCCTCAGTTTTATACCATCCGTCTTCTTGTAAACGAGACAATCACAATCATCTCATCTCCAGCCGCCTATCTGCCTTGGGGGTCACGAGTCTGCTGGAGCCTATCCCAGCTGACTGTGGGTGAGAAGCAGGTTACATCCAGTTTGTGAAGATCTACCATACATGCTCACGCTCACACCTCCGGGCAATCTTGGTATAGACTAATTCACCCACAACAACAATGGAAGAACATACAAACTCAGCACATAAAGAAACCACTGCTCCACCGTGTCGCCCTCTGCTCAGTTAGGATGTTCTTTTACTGTTTTTGCTTTAAAATGGTTATTTTGTTCTTAAATGCTTCAATATAGACGCCACCAGCCCATTATCACACAACAGACAGATGTTTAATTACAAAATAATCACATTGACACAAAAGCCAAAAGAGTTTCACGTAAAGAAGATTTTCAATAATAATGTGCATTTTCTGAACAAAGAAACATCAAACCTTTTAACATTTATCAAACTAAAAAACCCAGACAAAATTCAGAAAAAAACAATTATCTGTTCTCATCAATCATCTCTTCTACAATCAAGTCTCTTACTTTTTTCCTCAGTTTAAAACTCTTGATCTGTAAAAACTGGTTCACCTCTTTTACTTTTCATATAAAATCTGACGCCATCAGAAACATGTTGAGGTCAAGAAATTTTTTTTATACTTTTGCCCTCGAACCTTTCGTGTCTTACGGGAATTTTTCTATCTTATGCTAATCATGTTTCTGTTACCGCTTCTTTCAGACTGTTTTCATTTTTGTTCTCAAAGCTACTTGTGTCACTAGGTGTCTCAGGTGTTTCTTTATCTTCATCTCTGCTACCTCCAGCTCTGTCTCCTGTCTTTTCCTCAGTGACACTGTCTCTAGACCAAACAACATCGCTGGTCTCACCACAGTTTTGTACACCTTTCCTTTCATTTTAGCTGAAACTCTTCTATCACACATCACACCTGACACTTTCCTCCACCCGTTCCATCCTGCCTGGACACGCTTCTTCACCTCTTTTCCACACTCTCCATTGCTCTGGACTGTTGACCCTAAGTACTTCAAATCCTCCACCTTCTTGATCTCTTCTCCCTGTAACCTCACTCTTCCACTTGGGTCCCTCTCATTCACACACATGTACTAAGATCCTGTTGAACAACCCAGTCAGAAACTCTACCGCCACCTCTCCTAGACACTTCCAAACCTCTACAGGTATATCATCAGGACCGACTGCCTTTCCACTCTTCATCCTCTTCAATGCCCTCCTCACTTCATCCTGACTAATCTTTGCTACTTCCTGGTCCACAACAGTCACCTCTTCTAGTCTTTGTTCTCTCTCATTTTCCACGTTCATCAACTCTTCAAAGTACTCTTTCCATCTTCCCATCACACTACTGGCACCTGTCAATAGACTTCCATCCCTATCCTTAATCACCCTAACCTGCTGCACGTCCTTCCCATCTCTGTCTCTCTGTCTTGCCAACCGGTATAGATCAGTCTCTCCCTCCTTACTGTCCAACCTAGCATACAAGTCATCATAAGCCCCTTGTTTGGCCTTTGCTACCTCTACCTTCACCTTACGCTGCATCTCCCTGTACTCCTGTCTACTCTCCTCAGTCCTCTCAGTGTCCCACTTCCTCTTGGCTAACCTCTTTCTCTGTATACACTCCTGTACCTCCTCATTCCACCACCAAGTCTCCTTATCTACTTTCCTTCCAGATGACACACCAAGTACTCTCCTACCTGTCTCCCTGATCACTTTAGCTGTAGTTGTCCAGTCATCTGGAAGCACCTCCTCTGTGGCTCTGGGTCAGTGACCCAGTGAGGAATGGCGTCAGAAACACATGAGGCCAGTGAGGCCACAGCCCCGGAGCCCGGGCCGCAGCACAGGCGGCCACCACAGCTGCCTAAGAAGCTGCAACCACTGGCTCCGCGGCAACCACAGCTGCAGCTGTGCAGCGGCACCGGTTGCTGGCCCCCTCGCAGACGCAGCCGCCCTCTCCACTGCAGGGATTGCCACCCCCTGCCGTGGGGCAGATGGCAGGGGGCCACTGAGGATGTTGAGGTTTTCAGTGGGAGTGACCAGTTCAGAACTGAAGAAGTGCCTTGGATGAGAGGTGAAACGTCTCTGAGAAACTTTCCTACAGTCCAGCTGATTGACTTAAACAACTATGAAAGACTGAAACCAACGTTACTTCATCCTGTGCTGTTCCATTCATTTCTTAAATAATATTCCTTTACAACATTTCAAACAACACCGGAAAGTGAAAAAAAACAATCAATCAGGGAGTGTAGGGAGTGGGATAAATAGAGGGTTGGTGGGTGAGTGGAGTTGGTTCTTATGAGGGACTGGTTGAACGCTGCAGACGGGACAATTGCGGTCTTCTCGGCTACAAGAAAATGGATGTATGGATGTATGGATGTGTATCATTGAAGTCTATCACCCCCCCAGGGCCTTTCGATCAGAGGAGGCAGGATTTCTGGTGACCCGTCAGGGTTTTTAGGAGTAGAACAGGAGGCAGAAGCTTCAGCTATCTGCCCCTCTACTCTGGAACGACCTCCCAGCCTCGGTCCGGGGGGGGGGGGGGGGCACCCTTAGCTTAAGAGTAGACTAAAAACCCTCCTCTTTGATAGAGCCTACAATCAGAAATAACACCCCCCCACTAGACATGCTGCTATAGGCCGAGGCTGCTGAGGGTATTTCCCCGTCTCCCCCGTTGAAGGGAGAGACTCTGGAGCTTCTGTCACCTCTGTCTTTATCTTTATGCTCCTAGAAGTTATCACTCCTGTCAGGTCTCTCTGTCTGCACCACGCTGCTGCTGTCTCTGGCCTCTGTTCCACAGGGGGGGGACGGGGATGGAAGGCAGGAAATCCAAAGGCCTGGAAATCCCGCCAACCAACAGGTCAAGGCGGATGACCCCCCTCCAGAGCCTGGGTCCTGCCTGGAGTTTCTTCCTCAATGAGGGAGTTTCCCCCCCCCCACCGTCGCTTATAATGCTCTGGAGGGCATCGTTGGCGCTCTATCTGTAAAGCGCTTTGAAATATCTTCAGATGTGATTAAGCGCTATATAAATAAAAGTTGATTGATTGATTGATTGATTGATTGATTGATTGATTGATTGATTGATTGATTGGATGGATTAATGAATGGATGGCTGGGTCACAGGTCTGCTGGAGTCTATCCCAGCTGACCACAGACAAGAGGTGGGGTACACTCCAGACGCATCGCCAGCGCATCGCAGAGCCACGTGAAAAACAAACGACCCTTATGCTCACACTCAACCCTGCAATAAATTTAGAACAGAGCAGTTTCACTTTCATGTTTTTTGGAGGTGGAAGGAAGCTGGAGAACCCAGAGAGAACCTGCAGACATGGGGAGAACATACAAACTCCACACTGAAAGGAATGGAATCCAGAACCTTCTTGCTGGGAGGTGACGGTGTACCACCGTCCTACCGTGCTGCGTGACTCAGTGGTGACAACCGGTTTAATTCTTAGTCACAGTCATTCATAACAGTTGCTATAACTTCAAAGTTACAATAAACCCTCATTGATGAATGGTCCACAAATAAAAGAGCAGCGACTTACTGGGTTGAAACTAACAGGTCTGAACCTGGACAGACGATTACTAATAACGTATTTAATGAGTGGTAGGTAAGTATCTGTTCTGGCCCCAGCCAGGACCACAACCTACACGGACCATCGTTGTTTGTATAATTAAGTTAGAAATAAATGTATGTGATGTGATGTGATGTTTTAACCCCCCCCAAAAAAACAACCAAAAAATAAAAGAAAAATCACAAAAGTGTTGTTTTTTCTCTAAAATAAAAACACCAATCCAAAAACTGTAATGAGCCTTAATAATAATAAGCGATAATAAGCCTTTGTGAATTAAATAAAAAGAAGCACCCAACGCCCACGTGTCGAGCCACAGAGGCTCTTCTTCAAAGCAGGGTGCCAAATGGACCCAACTGAGCAGAGAGAAGAACTGTCCCGTTCTAATGTTAGGACTAGATCTCGCGCTCTCCTGACTTGAACTCGACCAACTAAATAGTCCGTATTAACTAGGTAATAATATATGCTGGACTGGTTGTCACATGTTACAGGTTCCCATGTCTTGCTGGGTGGCACCACGTTTGGAGTTCACCATCTTACTGGAAGACAACTTTTCTTGAATATAAAATTGAACTGTTGGAGTAACATCATGTCGAAGGTGAGATACACTAGACGTGGTAATATCTTCCACTGCTCCACTGAATCCCTCCTCTCTCACTGATAACACCTTGTATCTGCTGGATCACACTGTAGAGGTTCTAGACAGCTTATTCAGTATGTGTGGATGTGTGTAGGCGCCCCATATAGCGGGTAGTAGCGTATGCGTGTTGACCCAGACGGTGCAGACCTCTAGACAGCTTATTCACAGCAGACAGATAGCAGCAGAAGTCTTATCTGGTCTGCCTTCTCGGATAGTGTATTGATGGGCCAATCTGCCTCAGACTGCTGAATTCAGGAACAAAGGCACTGATAAGTAGGGAGGGAGTGCGCACATGACCACGGGAGATCGAACAGACTAAAAAATGTTAAAAATCACTATGTGTGTTTGTGTCGTAAATGTTTGGAATAACAGCGCTCACCTCCAGGCGGAGTTTTGACTCACAGGAGCTCGATTGTTTCCACTGTTTCAAAGCTGCTGTGTTTGGGTCACAAAAGGTCACATGCAGCGTGTCAGCAGAATAAAACGAGTGCTAGAGGTGAAACGAGAGCTGGGAACACTCTGCCTCACCTAAGATACAGCCGCAGAACACTGACAAGTACGGCAGCACAGCTTTAGGCTGGCTGGGTGGGTGACGGAATGAAATAACACTAGACTGTGCTCTGTGCTTAAATAATTCATGAAAAATTGATTTACACTGGAATTCAAAATTTTAGCATTATCATGCTCATGGACTTTTTGAAAACGCAACTTTTCTGTTGCGTTTACGCCTTCCGTCCACACGACGACGCAGATATCCGGAACGAAAACGCAACTTTTTAAAAACGCTGACGTCTTGCCTGCGACGAAAACCGCTGTGACGTCATATTTATGAAAAAAAAAACACGGAGGATTCCTATTGGATCAAATTTGACTCAATACTGCCACCACATGGTTTGGTATGCTTATAGCCGTCTTCGAAAACACACTGCTGCGTTTACGTGTGGACGGAGATTTTTTTGAAAACGCAGTCGTGTGGACGGGAATCGTTTTCGATGCGTTTTTACCGCAGTGAACCGATTGGGATGAAACGCTTCAGTGCTTCATGGGGCTTCATCTGCCCATCACTAACTATACATGGACTTCATTCATTCATTCATTCATCATTTTAGAGTGTCATAACTGTTCCAACAATTTTCATGTTTCTGAGCACAAAGTCCAAACAGCAGGAAGGACACAGGAAACGGAAACGATTTCTGAGTGAAGCTAGCTGCTAGCACCAACAGTCTGCCCAGCTATGGTTTCCGTTTGGAATGGGACGATGGATGTAGTATCCAAAATGCTCCTGGGGCATCTGACAAAAACATTTGTGTTCACATGTATTGCTATTATAAATGGTATGAAGTCTGACATCATTGTTTTATCTTGGATCTTCCACGGGTTCCCACTAGTATCAATAGTAGAAAATGTGTGTAGCAGCTTAAAATTAAGCAAATTTAAATGAAGTTGATGCGTGGTCACTCTCTATTTAATAGGCGTACTGTCGGTTTTCAAAACTGACTCAGAGATGAAGCACACTATAATGAGTAAGGAAAACCGAAGCTACAAAACAAAAGAAAAAAAATAAATTATAGTAACAGGCAAACATCCAATAGTTTATCAAACTCTGCACTAAACCAAAAAAATATTACCTGACATAAATAATATATTGGATATTTTTCCTCCTTCAGACTTTCTCCAACTAATTGCTGTCAGCCTCATAGTCAACAGGGGCCTTTGCTATTACCAAAGGTGCAGTGACGTGTGCTGAGGCTCATGGCTGGTGAGGCACTGACTTCATCACAATCAGATCAAGTTGTTCACATGCATACTAACCTACAGTGTAGTTTATTCACCATTTCATAACCAACAGTGAGTGAAATCAGAACGGGTTCCCGCTCTTATTTCAGTTGGTTGCATCTACAGAGAACAGCAATGTGGTTTATTCTGTATAAACCACTTTGTTGAAAAGTGAATAATCACATTGATATGCGAGTCGTGTTTGAGTCACGGAAAGTTTTCACCTTCTACCACCGGTCCATTAAAAGTTCCTCCTCTCCATCCAGCTTGGTAATTCTGCTTAATGAAGTTGAAAACGTTCTCTCTCTCCGACCTTGGTCTCCTTTCAGATTCAATCATCTCAGTGTGTGTGTGTGTGTGTTCGTGTGTGTGTGTGTGTGTGTGTGTGTGTGTCTGTGTGTGTGTGTGTGTGTGTGTGTGTGTGTGTGTGTGTGTGTGTGTGTGTGTGTGTGTCTGCACTTCATATTCATATGGGTATGGTCTACTGGTCACTGTGGGTTCTCGTAGAGGCGCTTATGTATTTCTATACAGGTTTGTTTACAACTGTGCAGGCGCATGCATGTCTGTGTGTGTGTCAGCTGAGTGCAATAATTCCTTGACGTCTTATGATTAATTTATGTCTTACCTGCCTTTTTACTGAATTACCCAACGGGCCCTGGGGGGCTTGTGCTGCATGCAATACTGCAAATAACAGCTCAAATGAAAAAAATGCAAATGATCAGGCCAGCACCAAATCCATAGGGACCCCTCACACACACACACACACACACACACACACACACACACACACACACACACACACACACACACACACACACGCACACACACACACACACACACACACACACACAAACACACACACACACCCATCATGGACTTGCTATTACTCTCCATCTTTAACTTCCTCCTTTCTTTCTCCCTCTCTCTTGCCAAGGGGGGAGGAAGCCGGATGAATATCAGCGGGGGTCAGAAAACTGCTTGCAGAGAATAACAGAGGCATAATAAACAGCAGCCTTCAGTCAAATTATTAGTGGTGTACTTTCTCTCCCTCTCTCTCAAACACACACATTCCCACAGAGACACACACTCGTTCGTACCCCCCCCCACACACACACACATACACAAAGGAATCCAATCAATCAGCAAAGTTGCCTTATCTCCTGCATATGAAAATGGAACTTCAGAAATTAGCTCATTTATTTTGGACAATTAGGGTTATTGAAGTGTGACAGTGAAAATTTAGAATTCACTGAGGCGTATGCTCGGCGACAATAGCAGGGAGCCAATTGAGTGCGAGAAGCATTTAAAGCTTTAGGATTTACTTATCAATGTAACTGGCGCTGTGTGTTGATCTCATTAAAACCTCTTCCTCTGTGTTCCTTTATTTCGGCAGGACAGAGACGCAGAGGAGAGGAGGAGAGAGAGGAGGCAGGAGCAGTCATCCCTGTCGCTCATGATATTATAGCCTGATCAAAACACAGCCGTGGAAAAAAGAAGCACACAGAGTTTTGAAAACTAGTCGCTACCTGTGAAATAATGGAGCTCTGCTGCTTCTTGAAATTAAATTTACAGAAGCCAAGCGGCTGTGCTGCTGCTGTGTGTCGTTGTGGAGATCCACAGCATCCTGGAGTCTAAAGGAACGTCGGCAACGCCGCTCCAACTGATGACCAGCAATCTAGAGCTAGAGCTTCCAGTCATTCCACATGAAATGAATACTTTTACTTTATTTGTATTATTTTCATTGGGGATTGTGGACCTTTTTGCTGTCCATTTATTTATTTGTTATTATTATTCCATATATTTTAGTGTGTGATTCAAATAAACCCTGTTTTTTGTCAAGAATTACAATTTTTTTACACATGTGTTTTTTTTAATTATCTATTATCAACACATCACTGTTTCCCGCAAACGGACATTTACTTTATTTGTATTTTGGTCAAATTTGTCTGATAGTGTCAAAAGAAATATTTTATATATTCACCATGCATTTACTCCTATATTATTTTTACTCCATCTAAAAAAGCAGTGCCACAAAATAATCAAGGCAGAGGTTATTGAACCATTTTCCATACATTAATACTGACGCTCCTTGTGTCTGGATGAGACGGTACCATCGTAGTCATGCAGTCTGAAACAAAATCTCTCTCTGATCCTATTTATCTTATACTATCATTTAAGTTTTGTGCAATTCAAAAAACTTGTTAAAAGTCAAAATTATGTCAGCTGCTCACGTTCATATGACCTGAATCTGACAGCGGCCTGACGTCCACAACATTTACAAGAAAAATACTGATGAACATCAGAAAATGTCTCTGGTCTGTCGACTCGTTATCCAAATGAATGAAGCACTGATGCAGCATTTGTGTCCTGCATCTTCTCCTTTGGTAACAGCATACAGCAGCAATCTGTCAACTCTGAGTGCAAGAGAAAAAATGTGAAGGAAGAATTTTCCCATTTATTAAATTTACCGCCTCCTGCCTACATGCTGCCGCTGCTGACAACAATGATGCGAGTGTGCTCAGTGGGGGAAAACCACATGGACTCTGATCTGGCTGTTCACACTGCTGTCACCCCAGCAGGAATCAGATACATATCTAATTTGGGAGCACATTTATGCAGTTCACATTGTCCTGAAAGGAATAAAACACATCTATTTTTACATATGAGGAAATAATCAATTCCATTTATTTAAAAAAAATTGTTAAAAAGCAATAAAGTCCATTAAAACCACTTTAAAAACATCTTTTAACAATAAATATTCCTCCCTGTTACTCTCTTTAGTTGAAGCCACCTCTTTACGGGCATTCGGGACATGCAGAATGTCCCTGATCTGGACGCCATACAGAGAAGATAAATCCACAGAAAGCTGTTGTATTTCTTACACTTTCTCAAAGTTCTCTTAAATGCTTTATCTCATTTTGGGTGAGTAATGATGATATATTATAGCGCTACCACTTTGAACGGCTAACCTGTTTACAGCATTGATTCATCTGTTTTAGAAATGAAGCTGAAAGCAGGTATTCATTTTGTTTATGACTTGATGAAAAAGTAGCGCGGAGATAAATGATTGTGTGTTGCAGCGTCGTCTTTGCTGCACAAATCTTAAAACTTTGCACCAAACTATTGACAGAGACAAACCACAGAGGTGAGAGCCACAGCGGCTCACCTGTTCAACAAAGCTGCACACACTACTAATAACAACACATTATCAATATGCAGCGTTCTGCAAGCAATCTAACATCTACCTGAGACGTTCCACTTTTAAATGAACTACCTCCTTTTGCTTCATTTACTCACCAAAGTCTGCATAATTCATCACAATTTACTGTGGCAGTTGATTTTAATCAGGCCAATTGTGAAGGAAAGGGGGTTGGCTGTGATCGAGTGAACGGAGTCCATACATTTCCCCCGGCTAACCCAATCTGCAAGGAGACAAATACCAGGCAGCGGCAGCGACCATCTATAAAGTGATAAATATTTAAGATGCATAAAAGCAGTGTTTGTTATGGCCTCCCGGTTGTCATTACATATTCAGATGCTGGTGTGCTTTTTTTTTTCTGTGTCATCAGCATCTCTTCAATATTAACACCTCCGCAGATGGATTTCTGATTGCCTGGCTAAATGTGTGTATGCCTGCTCCTAAATTATTATTGTCATTATCATTATTAATGGCTTTTCTGTTTGCAGTCAATTTACATCCCACTCTTTGTATCTCTGCTCCATCACTTTCCCCTCCTGCTCTCATGTTTTACTCCTCTGTCAGGAGAGGCCTCAGCGCCGTAGAAGGAGTATTTATTGAATCTCACTGTGAACTATGGGAGCTATAATATAACGCTTTCAGTAATGTATTCTGTATGTAAATGAAGAGGGAGACTGCAGCACTAAAACTTCATTACTCTGAGCGTGTGCATGTTTTGAAACCCGGCTAGAAGCTGGAGATCTCAAAACGCATCAGACTGACTACTGATCAGCTGATCAACTCCATCTCATCACTACACAGTGGCCCTCTCAGGATCCAGACGTGTGTGATGGTTACTGAACAGGAATAACACAGAGAACAGAGCTGGAGATTAAAAGTGTTTAGCGTTGTGTTCTTGGTTTGTGTTGGATGTACATATACAGATAGCCAAAGACATTTTTATATAAGTCTTTCATTTTATATGAGCCCTTCAGCTCAGCCTCAATGTAGTTTTGGTTTTATGTGTCACAAGTTAATGCTGAACTGATATAAACCTTTCATGGATTACATAGAAATTAATTAAATTCACAAAGAAAAATCATACAAAGATAGATAAAGATAGGATAGAAAAATCATGTTAAAATGACAATAATCAATCAAGGATGGATTTAAAAACTGACAGACTATTATAATTAAATAAAAATTAAAATGAATTAGAAAATAATTCTAAAAAATTAAAAGTTAAACATATAGTGGAACATATACAGGTAAGTTCTAGAAAAGCAAATTTTTAAATGAGAAACATTAAGGCAAGATCCACAGACAGGAAATTCATGATTACATTCTGTAAGTTTTATTTATATTTTATGTCCTGGGATAAGAAAAAATAAAGGAAATTTAATATCACTATCGTCCATCCATATTTAGTCATGAATTTCATAAAATCCACTATAAAACATCTAAAAACATAAGTTTTTCAAATGAGGGACTCTGGGACAAAATCCACGTGGTATTTTCTGTACTTGTGTTAATCACTTTTACTCAGTGTTTTGTGTTAACATGGGAAGTGTGACGTCCCAGTATCTCTTTGAATTTTATGGATTCACAAATACATAAGTAGTGTGCCCTGTTTCTGACAACAGGAGAGTAGTTTATGATCATTAAACTGCACATTTATGTCACATATTTATTACTTCATAGCTAATGCATAAATAAAGCTGTTGATGAAAAACACTGAGAAATATTTCCTGCATAAATTGAACTACACTTTACAGTCCATGTACAAAAATTGCGTAAAAAAGAAAATTGAATGGAGTTTCCATTCATTCATTCATCTCCCTGACTGCATTTTTTGCTTTTGTGTGTCATGGGCCATGGAATTTCTTTGACAATGTATTCGCCTAATCTTGGGTCATTATATTATACTTTTATAGAGTAGTATAGTGATTTTCAAAAGCCAGAAAATATTTTTAAACACCTATTGTTTCTTTTAATTTTGATGTTTTTTTGGTGTAACAGTTGCTGTTACACCAATTATTGTCGGTAAAATTGCACAGATACATTTTAGATTTAATAGTTTTATAATTTAACAAATTTATAAAATCTTAAGTTTTCAAATTTTTTTCATGCATTGAAGTTTATACTATGGCAATATTCCTAAAATGACGTAAAAAACGAACAAACCAAGAGTTGCTTCTTAATATATTACAGTAAAATGTTGAAGCATTACTTCTGCAGTTATTGGCACTGGATCACTGGATTCTTGCAACATACAGTAAACAAGGATAAAAGTGTGTTAATATAATGTTTTAATATAATGTTTTAATATAATGTTTTAATATAATGTCTACTGATCCTTCTGCTCTTAACAATCCAGAGATGTTGCTGAAAGACGCCCCCCCGTCCCCCTTTAGCGCCTCTGCTTCCATAACAGAGGACACTGTCTAACTGCTCCAGCAAAGCACACACACACACACACACACACACACACACACACACACACACACACACACACACACACACACACACACACACACACACACACACACACACACACACACACACACACACACACACACACACACACACACACACACACATCCTCTACCAGAATGAGGGAGTGAGGCTGGCAGCCAACCCTTCTTGGCGCGGAGCCTAATGATGCCCGGCATGCGTCTGCTCTCGACAACGACGGGGTAACACCTGCCAACTTTTACTAAGGTGTAAATGTCTCTATTAGCAAGCGTCTGGTCCCGCGAGTACGGCGCTGGGATCAGAAGAGGGACTCGGGGCGCTCTAGTAGCTGTTCAGAACCTGGTAATCGCTGGGTCCAGCGGGCTTGTTCAGCACACCGCTTTGTTTTGCTACTCTTGTATGCAATATTTTTGGATTTTGAAGGTGGCATGAAAGCACAGGTGTAACTGTGGAAATGGAGCTGTGTGCAGGAATGAGAGTTTCAGCAGCCACCACTGTAAGGTGTTTTATAACAATCTTCAACACTGATAAGCTCGGGGGGGCATTTTAACAAATTATCCTTGTTTTGATTGACATTTTGGATTACTGATGGAGTCCAGAAGAGATATAAGTGCCTTCTCATATCAACAGAATTAATAACCTGCTGGTTGATAATTATATACAGCTAGTCCTCAAGATATGAACATTCGACTTACAAACATTCGTAGATACGAACAAACACGCTCCGCCATGTCCAACTGCTGCAGTTCCCCTTACTTCCACAAAACCCTCCGAGCAGCGTAACATTAACACCCCATAGATTCAGATTATAAATCATGTTAAACTCAAATCTGAGACTCAGCGAACAGTTAGCTCCGACGTCAGACTTCATCTGGTCTCTTCTTCTTCCCTGTTGGCGTCATCTGCAGCATTTAGCCCTTCTTTTCTCCACATCACTCTGAACGTCTGTGCAGGAAACAAACCCACAATGCATTTCTGTTCATGGAGACGTTCACCAACATGGAGACTGGAGACAATTCAGGTCAGGTTGAAAGTTAGAGCAGTATAGATTACAGATTACCTGTAAGAAAACTGTCACTGCCTGACTGTTCGTTCATCCATCAATCCTTCCATTTTCACCGCTTCATCCGCTGTCCGTGGGGAGCTGGAGTCTATCCCAGCTGGCTTGGGCCGTGAGGCAGGGGAAATATTTTTCCTCAATGCTAACCTTAAAATCTGCCCCAGAGCTCCAGTAGAGCCGGTGTTTATACAGGACAGTAACTGGACTCTGTTTTTATTCCTGTGTGTCCAGGCGAGGATTAGTTTCCTCCAATCATAATCCCAACTTTGTTTTTACAGCAGCCGTTGTATTTGCATTCACATTCATGACATCCCCTCCCATATCACACCCATAGGACACATTGCATAACAGAGTTTTCTTATGGATACTGCAGGTACCGAGTCACTGGATAGGAATTAACATAATCTGGATTATGGAATGGGCTCCCGATTGCACATCAGGCAGGCTTCTTCACCGGCTCTTTTTAAAACTCTTCTTAAAACCACCTCTTTTCCCTGGCGTTTGACACCTTTTACATGTTTTGTGTATTACTTCACATTATTTTAATTGTTTTTATCTGATTCTATTTCCGCTTTTAAGTTATTTTAAATTGTTTTATTGGATTTTTATTTTGACATTTTATTTAACTGCATTATGTTCATGGTTTTGTGGCGCGTCTGTTGTTTTTTATCTAGTTTCTGTGCAGCACTTTGGAAACCTTGTGTTTATTTAAATTGTGCTTTATAAATAAAGTGGATTGGATAATCTAAAGGAGAAACAAAAGGTATTGTGATACTTCAATATAAAAACTTAAAATCTATATTGATGCAACTGTGCACACGCGTCAATAATACCATTTGCCACACCACAGGATTAAGAGGGGCCTCTTCTGCTGAAGGCCTGTTAGAATGAGTTATTATCCCATACGGACATCAGAGACCTAATGGGGACATGGTCTAAACACTGGTGTCACCATGTCTGACAGGAAGGAAGCAAGACTTTAACCAAAATGCTCAAAATCAATAGACAGGATGGAGGATTTCTGGAAACAGAATGAAACAGAATGGAAATGGATAACTGTAAAATAAATAAAACCAAAATATTTCATAAATACCCCTCTGCCCCCCCTGAGTGGCTGAAAGTTGTCCGTGGACAGTTTGGTGACGTGTTGAGTTGGGATGAACAGGTGTGGAGACAGGGCCCGGCGTGACCCTGAGCCACAGTCCTGTAGTGTGTTTGATTGTGTGTGTGTGTGTGTGTGTGTGTGTGTGTGTGTGTGTGTGTGTGTGTGTTTGATTGTGTGTGTGTGTCTGTGTGTGTGTGTGTGTGTGTGTGTGTGTGTGTATGAGTGTGTGTGTGTGTGTTTGATTGTGTGTGTGTGTGTGTGTGTGTGTGTGTGTGTGTGTGTGTGTGTGTGTGTGTCATCATACATGTCAATTTAAAGCAAACTGTGTGCAGATGCATTTATGATTGACCAGAACAAACCTGAAGACACTATTTAACGTAAGCATTGACTGACAGCTTTTGTTCAGTGTGTGTTTGTGCAGTGTGGGGTGGAACCCGGCTCACTTATGCGTGGGGCAATGTGAGAGGTGGGAATGTTGAAATCAGCGTAGTGTATCTAGTGCTGGGTTACGCTCGGTGCTACGCAGCAGTGTTTCACTCAGCAGAGCCCACAGTGAAGGCTCGGCTCTGTTATTACGAGCTGAGAGTTTCAGGCGCAGCAGGACGAGCCAGTTTCCCTTCCCCCAATACAATGAAAATGAACTTATTAGACTTTGAATTGAAATACTTAAAGTCATCTAATATTGTATTCTATCAGCAAGAATGGCAGCTGATTACAATGGTGCGTATCGAATGTTACACCCATATACATGCATTCTATATGAGTGTACTACAGAGCATCAATTTATGTCATAAGAATGTAACTAAAGTGAAAGTCATTTGTGTTCGGCGGCGCAGCGGTGCAGTGGGTAGCGCCGCTGCCTCATAGCAAGAAGGTACTGGATTCAATTCCACCTGGAGCTGTTCTGTGTGGAATTTGTCTGGAGAACATGGAAGTCAGGTTCTCCAGCTTCCTTCCAGCACCAAACACATGAGGTTAAGGGGATTTAAGGGAGTTGATCCCTCCAGAATGACTGTATGTGTCAGTGTGGGGGTGAGGGGTTGTCTTTTGTGATGCGCTGGCGATGCACTCTGGGTGTACCCCACTTCTCATCCTGTAGTCAGCTTGGATATGCCCCAGCGACTCCCGTGACCCACAAGGTGGGAAAGTTCCTGCAGATGTGAGATTACAGTCGTCTCATCTTCAGGAAAACAGATGGATGGATGAGTGTGTGTGAGAGTGGATGTCTGTCTTTCTGTGTAGACCCACAATGAACTGGTGACTTGTCTAGAGTGTAGCCCACATCTCACCAGTAGTCATCTCAGATGGACTCCTGCATAACCCGTGACCCGGATTCAGAAAAGGGGCTGAAGACCAGATGTTAACATTTAGGGGGTGGCAGCGGCTCAGTGGTGGAGCAGGTCGTCCAAGGGTTAGGGTTAGGGTTAGGGTTAGGGTTAGGGTTAGGGTTAGGGTTAGGGTATGGTTAGGGTTAGGGTTAGGGTTAGGTTAGGGTTAGGGTTAGGGTATGGTTAGGGTTAGGGTTAGGGTTAGGGTATGGTTAGGGTTAGGGTTAGGGTTAGGGTTAGGGTTAGAGTTAGGGTTAGGGTTAGGGTTAGGGTATGGTTAGGGTTAGGGTTAGGGTTAGGGTTAGGGTATGGTTAGGGTTAGGGTTAGGGTTAGGGTATGGTTAGGGTTAGGGTTAGGGTATGGTTAGGGTTAGGGTTAGGGTTAGGGTATGGTTAGGGTTAGGGTTAGAGTTAGGGTTAGGGTTAGGGTTAGGGTTAGAGTTAGGGTTAGGGTTAGGTTAGGGTTAGGGTTAGGGTTAGGGTATGGTTAGGGTTAGGGTTAGAGTTAGGGTTAGGGTTAGGGTTAGGGTTAGAGTTAGGGTTAGGGTTAGGGTTAGGGTTAGAGTTAGGGTTAGGGTTAGGGTTAGGGTATGGTTAGGGTTAGGGTTAGGGTTAGGGTTAGGGTATGGTTAGGGTTAGGGTTAGGGTTAGGGTATGGTTAGGGTTAGGGTTAGAGTTAGGGTTAGGGTTAGGGTTAGGGTTAGAGTTAGGGTTAGGGTTAGGGTTGAGGTTTGGGGTTGGGGTTGGGGTTAGGGTTAGGGTTGGGGTTAGGGTTAGGACTCAGGGGTTGGATTCCGCTCAGCCCCCTCGAAAGTGTGAGCTGACAGTGGGAGGTGTCGGCTCACCTCCCGAGTGCTGCCGAGGCGCCCTTGAGCAAGGCACCATCCCCTTTACAAGTTGCTCATTTGGGGTGCACCTTGTAGGAGCTACCCACCACTCCAGCTCTCCGTGCATACTTAAGAATCTGTGTGTGTGTGTGTGTGTGTGTGTGTGTGTGTGTGTGTGTGTGTGTGTGTGTGTGTGTGTGTGTGTGTGTGTGTGTGTGTGTGTGTGTGTGTGTTTTGTGTGCGTGTCTGTGTATTACAGGGGCTTGTACATACTACATACTAATATATATATGCCTACATTTGTTTGATGAAATACTAGAGTGTGCTCTCTAAAGTTCCCTGCCTACCTACAGACGGTAGGTAGTGACTGGTTCACAGCTCTGTCAATCCCTTCAAATGAGTGTCCAAGGCACAAACCAGAGGTTCATGAGTCCACTGGAGGTCAGACCCACGTTGACCTTCTGGGCTGAGCCTTGTTTTACCATCAGGGGGGTTAGGGGCTTTAGACGTCAGATTTGAGGCCCTGCTTTTGTCTTGGTTTTTTGAGATCATTATTTTGGCTAGCAGCTAGCAGCATTTTCTACTATTCATCACTCTGTGAATGTAATATTTGAACTTTTTTTACTCAGCGTTGAATTAAGTAATTTGATCACTCAACAAAAACAGTTAATCTTTTTCAGCTACATATTTGTAAAATTGACCTGTTAAAATCAGCGTAGCAAAAGCAACAAGTTAGCAGACGGCCAAGTGAGATGCCTGAGCAGGATTGTTGTGTTTCCTCAGTGTGTGTGTGTGTGTGTGTGTGTGTGTGTGTGTGTGTGTGTGTGTGTGTGTGTGTGTGTGTGTGTGTGTGTGTGTGTGTATTTTGGGTTTTTATCTGGTAACTGCGTGGCTGGATGTGACATGTCCAAACATGGCACTGTTGTTTCTCCAGAAATATTTCCACACTGCTGATTTATTCCCATGAGAGGAGGAAATATCCTTGTCATCTTTTCCTTGGCTGCACATTATCAGCCCGACGCTGGCAAGATAAATGTCCCATTGGAATTTCAAAATAAAAGTTTTTTTCAAAGATGATGACCTGGATCAATGTGAAAATCATTTGATCAGTAGATCATTTTACACGGATGGATGTTTAATCCCTTGTACAAACACTACAACAGGGTGTTATAAAGACAAGGAAAGTGAAGTTGATCAAAATAGCCAACTTAAAAATATCAGTGTGATTGTTTTATTAAGGATGGGGGGAGTTTATCCCACAAAAGAGGAGGTTCATCCTGACCACGTCATTGGTCACCTTCAACTGAGCTAGTTTATTTTCAGCTAGACGCTATAGTATCACTTCATCGTCACGTCAACGCAGTGAGCGTCCCTGGCTTCCCTCCGTTCTTCATGTGACCAAACGTGGGACACGTGTTGGCGTCAAACACAGAGCGAAACTTCACCTTTGGCAAACACTTTGTTCCGAAGGCACGGAGCGAGACAGAGGAGGGCTGTGGATGTTGTGGTTCACCAAACGTTTCTGTTTCATGATCATTGAGCACCACTCACACCCATTGTTCTCTGTGCAAACACTCTTATCACATACATACAGAATGCAGGCAAAGGGAAAACGAGGACTTGTGTCCTCATACTTTCTTCTCAGTGTGACTTTATCTCTTTTTGTGCTCTCTCTCTCCACCCCCCCCACGTAAACAAACACGACCGACCTGAGGTGTTGCTTACGGTAACAGCGCCGAACACACACATTCCAGCACACACCTGCACGTTGTTCTGCTGTGACAGGCTGAAGAATGGAAAGTACACACTCCAACATGTATTACTGCACCTTCACTTTGTTCAGCAGCTTGTCTTCACAGCCTGACGCACCTTTTTTGTGCTTTCAAAGCTTCCCACCCACTCAGTGGGTTGAAGCTGGAGTCGGTGGTTTTTGTGGGCTTTTATGTATGTGAAATAATGAATAATCAAATTAAGTCTTGACAACGTCATTCCGTGATGGCAGCAGGTTAGTGAGCGGTGTTGGCTCCAGGTAAAGCCCTTACAGTGACCAGGTCTGTGTTTGAAACAGAAGCTCAGCAGCCAGTCAATGTTCTCCCTTTGCAACAAAAAACCTGCAAAAGGGATCGAGGGAAATTGGTTTTAGAGAGAACTGAGTCCAACAAATATTGAGTAAGCAGCGAATGTATCGTCTCCACAGTGGAAACCAGGAGACCTGCTGGGCCTATCAGAAAACAGCTTACTGTCTGATAAATACACACCGGCACAGGACCAATATTTCCTTATTAGAAATTTAAAATCCCTCCAGGAAGAATATTGACGACGGTAAATCACTTAGAGGACGGCCACCGTCACTTTTACTGCCAAATCATCAGAAACAAACTATATATGACCATCAATTATTAACACACTAATGTTATTAACATACAGTCTGCTGACAGAAGATAGATAGATAGATAGATAGATAGATAGATAGATAGATAGATAGATAGATAGATAGATAGATAGATAGATAGATAGATAGATAGATAGATAGATAGATAGATAGATAGATAGATAGATAGATAGATAGATAGATAGATAGATAGATAGATAGAGACTGGTCTCTAATGGAGTTGGGGTCTAACTGAGGAGACGCTGGATAGAATCTGACAGGAGGATTATGAGGTGATTATTTATGGAGACTTTTTAATTAACAGAAAAAAAACTGCTTATTATGAATCTTCACTTCCCTCATTAATAGCAAGCAGAGGAGGATTCTGTGTTGTTGGAAGGTTTGGCTGACGAGGTGCGTGTGTGTGTGTGTGTGTGTGTGTGTGTGTGTGTGTGTGAATGTGTGTGTGTGTGTGTATGTGTGTGTGTGTGTGTATGTGTGTGTGTGTGTGTGTGTGTGTGTGTGTGTGTGTGTGTGTGTGTGTGTGTGTGTGAATGTGTGTGTGTGTGTGTATGTGTGTGTGTGTGTGTGTGTGTGTGTGTGTGTGTGTGTGTGTGTGTGTGTGTGTGTGTGTTGGATGGTGTTGTTGGATGTAGACACACTGATCATCGTTTCATGGGAGACTTTGACCTCTACGCCTAATGTTACTACTGCTTTAGACTGGGTTCTAGTGGATTTATTACAATTCAGTGAATGTGTGAGTTTCATCCGTTTAGTGGATGATGGAGGTAAGAAAACAGTCAGACAGGACTAGTCAAACTTGATTTCACTGGAACATTTATGAATATCCATAAAATTCTGCAATTAAATGAAATGTCCAGTGTTTCAAGGTGCGGCCCAGTGAAGTCACCTGGGTTTAGAAAAGGGATGTAGAAAATGTTGGAATATTAGTGTGTGGTGATATTAACTTGAAAAGGTAAACAACTAAAAATAATAGGGCATTAGTGTAACTAGCTCTTCATGTCGTTTTATACCCCTGACTGTATAGAGTAGCGTTGGGATCTGTCCCTCAGTCATCTGACTCTTTTATTCCATCATAATAATGTCAGGAAAAAGAAGCACAAATCACCCTATGAAGAGCACAAGGCTATGAATCAAAACACTGAATCTTTACGCTGTATTGCCACTTTTTTCTTCCTGACAAACTATTCCAAAACCCCACCGGCGTAAAATATATGAACCTGAGCTGCTTGGAAACAAGTAGCTCTTATCGTTCTAAATGTGTGTCTGAACCAACAGCTTTATGCGGTTTCAGTGTCTGCAGAGCAACCATCGTACAGAGTGTTATAGAATACTACTTTGAAAACTGACAAACCAACGGAACATGAGGGCGGGCATTGCCAGACAGCAATTATTGTCTCTCCCCACAACCCCCGCAGATCGACGCCTCATATAAAAATCCACCTGCAGATCCCGGTCCTGACAGAGGGCACCTCTGTCCAGATGATGTCCGGTGCGGTGTGGTGTGTATCCTGAGGTAGGCCCTGCTGTTTTGAATAAAGTATTTGACTTTGAATGCTATTGTTCAGACCTGAATCCAGAGTCTCCCACGCCAGTCAAACAAGCTCTAGAAAATACCAAAATACCCTGAGGGGGGCTGAGGTCAGGCTACACACACACACACACACACACACACACACACACACACACACACACACACACACACACACACACACACACACACACACACACACACACACACACACACACACACACACACACACACACACACACACACACACACACAGATAAACCCATGTGAGCTCTGCTACTGGAACTCTCATATTGTCTCAGTCCAACAATGCAGCAGCTGGCACAAACAGGGAGCTATTTAACAGCCACCAATTGATGCTATGCCACCAGGTGCTACTGTGTGCCTTTCCCATCCTCATTTTATGCATCAGCAGAATTTGGTTTGCCTTTATTTTCATAGCACAAATGCTGGAAAACACAAAGGTGGGGGAGGGATACCATAAACGCTGATATTTATGCCCGGTTCCCGAAAAGGGGGGCAGCGTGAAAGGTGTGACAAAGTAGTTTCACACAGTGCAGAGATAGATAGGTAGATACCCTACATCCTGCTGTCTCTGTAGTGCACAAAGACACATCTATTCCCTCTATGTATTATGCATTAATGCATGTATCAAGCATGTTTAAGGATGTTTTCACACACACACACACACACACACACACACACACACACACACACACACACACACACACACACACACACACACACACACACACACACACACACACATGCAGATACCACTGGGTGTCTACATCTGGGTGAGTGTCTCCCAGTGTGCCTAAGTATCTATGTGGGTTGTAAGTACCAGAAATAACACACTTCCATGGGACCTTTTAAATGGACACCATCTGTCTCTATCAGTGAATGCTTTGGGAAAACTAATGCTTTGGCTCAGATGCTTCTCACCAGCAGCCAGCTGAATGAACTGGTGTCATTACTCTGGACGGAGAAGAAGGAAAAACTGCTAAATGAATGTTAAAGAGAGAAAAAAAAAAGTATTTTCCCAAGAAAAGTAGATGAGAAGAGAGATTGAAATCTGACTGCATGTCCACAGATTGTGGCTCAGTGTTGTATTTGCAGCGGTGGAAGGTGCTGTGGGTCAGACACAACACGTCTCTCACGCGGATACCACTTGTCATATTGTCTCAATGCAAACAAATTCTAAACGTGGACGCACACACAGTTTCACAAAGAGAAGCACCTGGGCAAACTCCCCGTCTGCCCGCGCCCATATAAAGAGGTTATCATTCATTGTAATGGCTCCCTACACCACTGTCATCTTTATTGTTTTCATGCAGCACACAACCGACAGCACTGCAACCACAACTGAGACACCTGTGTCCCCTGTGTGTGTCTGTCATTTGGATTGCCTGCCTATGTGTGTATCCGTCCATCTCGGCCTGTACGTCCATTCATTAATCAGTCCATCAGCCCGTCCGTGCTTCTGTCCACCTGTCTGTCCTCCCGCCTGTCGTGCACACTGCCTGTCTGACAGCTGTCAGCCTGACTTTCTCTCCCCCTGTGTCTGAAACCTCTCTGCCTTCACTGTCAGACACACTGGGACAGACGCAGACGTGATGTGATGGCCACACTGTCTGATAGGCCCCCAATCCTTCATGCTTTAACTGGGCTTGACTGTGGATGAGCCTCTAAACTGCCGGCTACAATAAGGGACACGTCTGAGAGAATGGGTTTGACCCCGTGGGTCATCCTGCAGATTAAGCCGGCTGGGGGAGCGCTGGGCAGAGCTGCAGACTGTTCACACCTCAATAACACAGCCATACACACATACACTAGTTGATGCCATCACAGGTGTGTGTGCCCGTGTGTGTGTGTGTGTGTGTGTGCACAGGATGATGAGCCTGCACACTAAAACCCATGTGAAAATGTTTTTTGGTTTGCATGAAACATGTGATTGTGTACGTGTACCTGTGTTATGTGTCATCTGAAGAGCAAGCAGACATCACAAACACAGACCACAAGAAGACACCCCTGGGGTTTCTCCTGTCTTTAAGCCTTCCTAATCCCTGAAAAAGATTTGCAACAGTTTGACGTAATCCTTTCGCATTTCAACCCTCCTCACTCACAAATGCCTCATCTGCCATGACTTTGCCAACAATGCTCATAAGAGCTTGATGTAATTATGGCTGCTGAATAGTCTCCAGTAACGGAATGTTTTGTTCAGTTTTAACACTGTGCTACACACAGATTTGTTGATACATGTGGTTGTTAGCACAATGACTCTTTTTTCTGAAGCATCCATCCATCCATTCATCTTCAACTGCTTACCCAGGGCCGGGTCGCGGGGGCAACAGTCTCAGAAGGGATGCCCATACTTCCCTCTGCCCAGGCACCTCCTCCAGCTCCTCTGGGTGGATCCTTAGGCGTTCCCAGGTCAGCAGAGAGACATAGTCCCTCCAGCGGGTCCTAGATCTTCCTCGAGGTCTCCTGGAACACCCCCCATGCCTGGAACACCCCCCCAGGGAGGCGTCCAGCAGGCCTCTGGAACAGATGCCCGAGCCACCTCATCTGGCTCCACTGGAGTCGGACGAGCAGCGGCTCTATTCTGAGCTCCTCCCTGGTGACTGAGCTCTTCTCCCTATCTCTAAGGGTGTGCCGCCCCCCCCCGCCCCCTACGGAGGAAACTCATTTCAGCCGCTTGTATCCCGGATCTTGTCCTTTCGGTCATGACCCAAAGCTCATGACCATAGGTGAGAGTAGGAACGTAGATTGAACAGTAAATCAAGAGCTTTGTCTTGCGACTCAGCTCCTTCTTCACCACCACAGACCTATACGGCGACCAACCCGTCTGCCAATCTCACGCTTGATCCTTCCCTCACTCATGAACAAGACCCCAAGATGCTTAGACTCCTCTACTTGGGGCAAAGACTCTCCACCGACCTGAAGAGGGCACACCCCCCTTTTCCTGTTGAGAACCATGGCCTCGGATTTAGAGGTGCTGATCCTCATCCCACTCGCGTCACACTCAGCTGCAAACCGTCCCAGTGCAGCTGAAGGTCCAGGTTTGATGAGGCCAACAGGACAACATAGTCGGCAAAAAGCAGAGATGAAAACCTTTGGTCCTGAAAACCGGAATCCCTCCAGACCCTGCCTGCGCCTAGAAATTCTGTCCATAAAGATCAGGAACAGAACCGGTGATAGAGGGCAGTCCTGCCAAAGTCCAACATGTGTGATCCCCCTATAGTTGGAACAAACCTTCCGGTCCCCCTTTTTGAAAAGAGGGGTCAACGCCACGGTCTCCAATTCCAAAGGTACTCTCCCCCGCTGCCATGCGATGTTACAGAGACGTGTCAACCATGACAATCCCTGCACATCCAGAGACTTGAGGTACTCAGGGCGAATCTCATCCACCCCCGGTGCTTTGCCACGAAGGAGTTTGGAAACAATCTCAGTGATTTCAGCTTAGGTGATGAACGAGTCCACCTCTGAGGCCTTAGCCTCTGCTCCTCTGTGTAAGACATGGTAGTGGGACTGGGGAGATCCTCGAGGTATTCTTTCCACCGACCGAAAATATCCTCAGTTGAGGTCAGCAGCTCTCCGCCTCTACTGTAAAAGAGTTGGATGTGCACCGCTTTCACTTTCTGAGGCGCTGAGTGATTTGCCAGAATTTCTTCGAGACTAACTGACAGTCCTCCTCCATGGCCTCCCCGAATTCCTCCCAGACACGAGTTTTTGCCTTTGCGACTACTCGAGCCGCAGTACGCCTGGCCTGCCTGTACCTCTCAGCTGCCTGCGGAGTCCTACAATTCAACAAGATTTGATAGGACTCTTTCTTCAGCTGGACAGCATCCCTTACTTCTGGTGTCCACCACCGGGTTCGGGGATTACCGCCGCGACAGGCACCAGAGACCTTGCAACAACAGCTCTGAGCAACCGCTTCCACAATAGAGGTGGAAAACATGGTCCACTCTGACTCAATGTCCCCAGCCTCCTGCGGGATCTGAGAGAAGCTCTTCCAGACGTGGGAGTTTAAGACCTCACTGACAGAGGGTTTTGCCAGACGTTCCCAACAGACTCTCAAAACACGTTTGCCGAGTCTGTCCAGCCCCCGGCTCTGCCAGCGGATCCAGCTCACCACCAGGTGGTGATCGGTCGACAGCTCTGCTTCTCTCTTCACTCAAGTGTCCAACACACGCAGTCGGAGATCTGGTGATACGACAAAAAAGTGGATCATCGACCTCCGGCATAGGGTGTTTTTGTGCCATGTGCACTTATGGACATCCCTATGGTTGAACGAGGTCCAACAGAAGTCCAATAACAGAACCACTTGTGTTCAGATCAGGAAGGCTATTCATCCCAATCACCCCTTTCCAGGTCTCACTGTCATTGTCCACGTGAGCGTTGAAGTCCCGAACAATGGAGTCAATGGGAGTATCCCTCCCAGGGACTCCAGGAAGGTCGGATATTCCGCACTGCTGCTTGGCCCCTAGGCCGAAACAACAGCGAGACACCTGTCCCCAACCCCAAGGTGCAGGGATGCGACCCTCTCGTTCACCGGGGTGAACTCCAACATATGACTAAGCTGTGAGGCTATAAGCAAGCCCACACCAGCCGACCACCTCTCACCTTGGGCAACACCAGAAAAGTGGAGAGTCCAGCCATTCTCAACAATTTGGGTTCCAGAGCCCAAGCTGTGGGTGGAGGTGAGCCCGACTATATCTAGTCGGTACCTCTCAACCCCCATCACAAGCTCTGGCTCCTTTCCCCCCAGCGAGGTGACATTCCATGTCCCTATAGTTAGACTCTTTGTCTGGGGATTGGGTCGTCGGGCCCCAAGCTGATGACTGCCACCCGATCCACACTGCACTCATCCCCTACGGTTTCCTCGGAGGGTGGTGAGTCCGCCGGAGGTTGGGCCCACATCGTCCTTTTGGGCTGAGCCCGGCCACCAGGCACCAACCCTGGGCCTAGCTCCAGGGTGGGGCCCCAGTTGCGCCATACCGGACGACGTCACGGCCCATGATATTTTACTTTTTTTGTTACTGTTCTTGGTCTGGCCTGTCATCCAGGACCTGTTTGTCAAGCAGGAGCATAAAGCCCCTGACAACATATCTCCTGGGATCATTCGGGCACTCAAACTCCCCCACCGCGATAAGGTGGCAGCTCTCAGGGGAGTTTTCTGAAGCACCAAAATCTTATCTAAAAATTCCATTTTTATACAAAAATGACTTTTTAGTCCTCAGTACAGTTCAAAATGTTCTTTCAATGTAAGGTCTCACACACAGCTGTGGAGATCACCATCACATGTGCTTCATATGGTGATGTAAGGACAAAGCTTGTGTTGACACAGCTCTCTGTGTGGCTCTACTGGGCTGTGAGGAGCTTAGCTGGATGTTAATTACAGCTCAGATGAGCGATCAGCTGAAAGAGGTGTCACATTGTGTCCCACCTGAAAACACTCTTTTTACAAAGCACAAGTAAAGGAGCCCCCACGGTTAAAATTTGTCAACCCCATCCAGAGAGAATGAGTTCTCTGGCTCCGTCCTGGCATCCGCATCAGCAGAAGCTGGGTTGTATCACATGGCGTCAGCGTGGAAGCAACTACTGTACACAAGTCAGCTTCGTACGTCACAGGACACAGTGTAACCTTTGGGAGTATGTTATGTTTTTCACTTCATACAAACAAATCCATGCAAACATGTGTGATCCATCTGTGAGTGGCATAAAGTATACAGGAGGTGATTATGGGGTGACTGTTGCTCAGTGGTGGAGTGGTCATCAGCTTATCAGATGGTTGGTGGTTTGATCCCCAGCCCTGCAGCCCTCATGTTGACATCTCCTTGGACTAAGATGCTGAACCCCAATCTGCTCCCAGTGGCTGCTCCACTGGTGGTGTGAATGGTTACCAGTGGTGTTGCTGGTCAGCACCACTGTGGGACGTTTGTGAGAACGGTAATCAAAATACAATTTTTTTGACTTAATCGATTTAGTTGTCGCTCAGTGAGGACCTGAATGTATTTTTGTCGTGGAAATTAAAAACACATTTCAGCATCAGACTCCTCTCTTAAAGAGGTATCTAGAACAAATTATCTGGCTAATGCTATCTGCTAACTTATTTGCTACCTTAGTTAGCTTGGCCAACTTAATAATAGCATTTGCCAACCATGACCTGCTATCAGATAGCATGCCATGATACTATCGCTCGGCTCATTACAGTGCTGCAGCTCGTAGACAAACCGACTCCTGTCGAGTAACTTGTCATGTGTTTGAATTTTTTCATGCTTGAGCTCGATAACAATCAACAGCTTTTGTGTTTTCATATTTTTATATAATCTGCAGTGAATGTTGGTATTGATCCAGTTGGACTCATGAATTGAGTCAGATGATAGAAGAACAAGAGAACGGTTCACTCCAGTAACCAGTAGGCCTAAAGGTTCATGCTGTCACATTAAATTGTGTAAGCTCACGTAATGCATCACAGATAACCAATGAGGGTGTGTTCTGTAGTCTGTAGTGGAATACATCCAGGAAGTCTCAGCTCTGGAGGTGTAGTAGTTCCTCAGCAGGTGGTGATGATGATGATGTTCTAAATGTTGGGTGTCTTATTTACACTTTCTGTCTGGTGTCTCTTCAGACACCTTCAACAAACAGCAGCTTCATGGAACATCACACATCTCATCACAGGTACCTCCTCTGTGCCTTAGGTGTGTGTGTGTGTGTGTGTGTGTGTGTGTGTGTGTGTGTGTGTGTGTGTGTGTGTGTGTGTGTGTGTGTGTTTGTGTGCCTGGACTGATTGTTCAGCATCCACAGCCCACAGAGCACAGCTGTAGAGACTGATCCTGTCGAACACAAACGAGGTAAATAGGAAGCCATGATACCCTGATGCTATCATCTGCATGAGATAATATTTGCCTGAATAATGTCCCTTGCTTCATAACCAGTTTCTGCCATGAATGCATACAACATATTTTGCCAGTTTCATAAAATATGGGAACTGAATTTTCAAATGTTACAGATTATTCCTGGTGTGTCTTGAAGTGTATAATGATAGATAAAGGCACACAACAATGGTGAATACATCTGACCACCTGAACAAGATCTGTTAATGTGGTGACGATGCAGACTAGTCAGCCTGCGCAGCATGGTGGAGCAGTGGCTAGCGCTGTTGCAAGGAGGTTTTGGGTTCAAGTCCCCGTGTCTGCATGGGTTGTCTCTGGGTTCTCCAGCTTCCTCCCACCTCCGGAAACATTTTTTTAATTTTAATTTTATATACTGTTGTGATCCCTGAAGGGACATTAAGAACACACACTCTAGTATGTTAGTCATCAATCAATCACACGCATGCATATTTGTGTGTACAGGCCCTTGTAATACACACAACCACACTGTAAGCATTGCAGCGGGATGAAGGGTAGTGGGCAGCCCCTTTGTGGTGCGCCCAAATGAGCAACTTGTAAGGGGGCCGGCGCCTTGGTGAGGTGACACCTCCCACCGTCAGTTCACAACACGGGTGGTTTTTGGGCGTGAGTGGGAATCGAACCGCCGATCTTGGAACATTGGACGACCCGGTCTACCACTGAGCCACTGCCGCCCACGTGCAGCTTAGGTGACATGTTTGACACCAAATAGTCCGTAGGTGTTAGTGTGAGCGTGAGTGATTGTCTCTGCGTGGCCTTACAACCAGCTGGCATCTCACCTGGGGTGTACCTGGGTACTTGTTGGTAGCCAGCTGGGATAGGCTCCAACAGGCTCTTGACCCACAAGGCAGACAAGCGACTGTACGCAAGATGATTGGGTCGTCTTCACAAAGATGAATGAATAAGTAAGTGAGTGAGTGAATGAATGAATGAATGAATGAGTGAATGGATGAATAAATGAATGAATGAATAAGTAAGTGAGTGAATGAATGAATAAGTGAGTCAGTAAATGAGTGAATGAATGAATGAATGAATGAATGAATGAATGGGGGAGTGAGTGAGTGCATGAAAGAACGAATAATGAATGAATGAATGAATGAATGAATGAATGAATGACCGTGCCAACCCTTCTGTTTCCAGGCTTCCTTCCTACCATAAGCTTGACCCTGCAGTAGGGATTTCCCCCTTCACTAGGGCTTCATTGTGCTCCAACAGCGCTAACGTCTGGCTGTCCGTCAGCGTTATCCTTCATCCCACAGGTGGATGGGCTCCACTCGTGAAGACTAGTGCAGCTCATCTTCACACTGGCAACCTGTATGGAGTTCACTCTGTATGCAAAACATTATCAACAATCCATCTATCTTCAGAAATATGCTGTATATATGGAGACTGTTTAATATTGTTAAATGCTCATAATGCTATAGCCTTATTAATAATATGCTTTTAATGTAATTGAACAGTCCATCATGCATACAGCAGCAATCAATATTCTATTACCATTAAACCTTTTCTGTCTCCACAGTGTGACTGGTTGGGCAAACGGGTTAAGTGTGAGGGCAACAGGCAGCTTGTGAGGTAGAAACACAGAGCCCATTCTGTGCTGGATGCTCATAAATCACACACACACACACACACACACACACACACACACACACACACACACACACACACACACACACACACACACACACACACACACACACACACACACACACGCTCCTTTTCTATATGGTCAGCCTGTCTGCAGGTGGGCAGATGATTACTCACCTGAAAACACTGGCTGGACAGACACAAACGGAGGCGTTTAGCCGCTAAACTTTAATGCTGCCTCCACAGGAAGAGCAGTCTGAAGACGGAACACTCATGGTTCACTGTGCAGACTGAAAAAACATGGAAATTGGTTATTTTGTGACTGTGGAACACGCTGAGGTGGCTAGTGATGTAAACATACTATTTTCTGAACCCCCATGACAAGCAATGACTACTCTGAGAATTTAAGCTGTTGTTTTTTTCCTGTAGAAAGATTTGTAGTTTTACGGTGACCTTTCAGTCACTTCTCCCACATCCTCTCTTGGTCTGCATCAGTAATGTTGAACTGTTGATCATCTATTTTTATTTTTTTATTTTTTTATTTTTTTATTTATTTTATATATATATATATATATATATATATATATATATATATATATATATATATATATATATATATATATATATATACACATATACACACACACACACACATACACGGTATATACACAGTATACACACACACACACACACACACACACACACATACACACACACACACACACATATATACAGTATATACATACATCTATATTCATATATATATATATACACTTTTTTTCATTTAAAATGATTAATCAAATCAAATTTAATGACATTATATTTCAGAATTTGTTATTGATTATCTGGAGGCTAAACAGCATTAGCTGCATGACCAAACAATTTGACCATTGTGATATTCTCCGAATGCAGACGTTCCTCTCTTGCAGTGATTACTGTTCTGGTGTAATGATGTCTGCTGTACCACGGCAGCAGCATCATCTGTCTGTCTCCATGTATACCCATGCATCCTCATTAATGACCTATTTCATGGCAAATTAATTTAAATGATTTTAGGGAATGCAACATTAGCACATCTCCCAGCTCATAAGTCTTCCTCGCAGGACAATACTTGGCCATTTATTCTTCTCAAACATGCTTGATCCCTCAGTGTTTCTGTCTGACTCACACCAGAAGAACTAGAGAACTAGAGCACAGGTACACAACAACAACACAACTAGAACAACACAACTCATTTCATTTATGTTCACGTCACCTCTGGTGCTGCAAAAGTTTGTTCTAAAAGCCCAGTTTTTCTTCATGTCTTATTTATTGTTTATTGGTCATACTGGTTCAGAATCAAACAGATTTAGATTAACAGAACACATTTTTTTGATTTGACATTCTTTTCTGTTTTAACGTTAAATACACTTAAAAATCTTTTATCGTTCACTTCGACCTGAGCAGCTCAGCTCTTTGTGTTCTGTACTATTCCCTCACGTCCTCCCCCTCCCAATGCGTGTTTCCCCCCCTTACATCATCACTTCAGATAATAGGGTCTCTTTTTCATCTAAAAGCTATTCTTCCCTTTTCTTTGTGAGCTCATTTTTGCACTGGAACAGATCTGTAGTGTTTCTCTTGGGTGCTTCTCATTCAGTCTTTTTGATGTATTGCTTCATATACATTTGCATCAACGCTCGTGGTAAAATCTTGAATCCAAATTTAATTTTCTCTTCGTTACCATCGCCCCTGCAGTTTCTTTCACAGTCTTTCACTCAGACACAAAATCTCCCTTACTCAGAATTTTCTTTGTTTTATTTTTCCAGCCTGTCTCTTTACATTTTCCGTGTTCATGCTAGAGTTACTCTCCTCTTTTTCGTCCGTCTTGTTCTTTCTCTGCAGGTGAACGGAGCTGAAGCAGCTCTCCTGTTTGTCACAGGGAAAAACTCACATTTTAATGAGCAGTGTTTTTTTCATCGTTTGTCACCTGCTATTCTGCTACACACACACACACACACACACACACACACACACACACACACACACACACACACACACACACACACACACACACACACACACACACACATGTATGATGGACCGGTCTTCTGGGTCACACTGACAGATTGACACTATTTTGGTTTCCTATCATTTCTTCGTTTGATTTTGTGCCCCCTGTTTCCTGACTCACTCTTCTTCACATACACACATGTTTCACTCAAACACGCGTGCCTCTACGTACCAACACACTACGACCGAGAGTCTCAGCTGTGGTAGCAGGACACGGCAGTGATGATGGACTCGACCTCCTTAACACTCCATCAGCCTCGGCTCTACTCCGTCACTCTGAGAGGTGACTTGTTGGTCCTCCATAGAGAACACTCAGACAGGATGTACAGAAAACACACATTCACTCTCCTGAAATCATTGAACATCATCACGGCGAATAATTCTTCATGACGGGAGACGATAATTATATTATTAGACTTTACACGTTTCAGTGTGTCCTTCTGACAAAATTGCACTTTTTTCACTGTATTACATGTTATGTATTGACATTTCAAGTTTTGCGATCAATAGTTAGTGACATGTGATATTATAGACTTATAACAGCGCACCTGATTGTAAAAATCAGTTTACGCTAAGGCACAAGATTAGATGGTTCCACCGCTAACGTTCAGCTTCATTATAGCATCCATGAGGGCGGATCATGGGAGGATTATGGGATGTAATTAAGAGGGTTATTTAATGTTTGCTGTCGTTTGTGAGGGGAGGTTCCTCATAAAATAAGAACGAGTCATCCCCATGCACATCCACACACATTATTACACATGTGTGCACAGGAGACATGTGATCAAGTTGCATCGTGCTAATTTTTAATGTATGCGTCTCACACAAAAACATGTGCGTCAACAGCAAGAGCAATCTAATAAATGTAATATGCAAGCATTAAAGGCTCACATCATGAACTTTATTGGATGATTTTGAATAATTATCAAGGCTTATAAAGCTCTGATTATCACCATCGTCTAGTTTTAATAAGGAGGCTGTTCGGTGTGTTTCTCCAGGTTAGACAGAGATGTCATTCAAATCGTGTGTGTAGGAAGAAGGCCGCGCAAGCAGATGAAGCGGTCAAAAGCAGATCAAAAGCATTGAATCCCAATTCTGAGGCTGTTCTGTAGATATTCATTCATACACTCATGAATATTCATGTTCTGAGTTCATTAAAAAAATGTCTTCTGTAAATAGTTCTCTTGCTTTTGTGACCTCAATTTTGAGGCTGTTCTGCAAATAGTTTTAAAGTAAACAATAAATATAGCAACTTCTGATCAATCAATATCAATTTCAGATATAATAATAATAATAATAAAAATAAAAATAAAAATAATATTAATAATAATAATAATAAATAATAATAATAATAATACATATACAGATAGTGGTGTACTCACTCATCCCTAATAAATATATTTCCTACTGTTAACAATGAATAAATAAAGAGGGTTACAAATATGGCATTCACTTACTTTTTCACTTCTTTGCTACCAGACAATCATCAGTTTATCATCTCCTAAAGACCTTCAACCTGTCCTCAATTAACTACAAAGGTAAGAGACACAAAGAGAAAAGAACATCAAAAATAAAGATCTTTCATTTTCAATGACAAACGGTAACATATCAGTTTTATACTCTGAGTCTAACCCGGGCTAAGGAAGGAAAGTGTGTTCCAGTAATGTCACACAGGATGAGTGAGGTCACATCTCAGGTCAGCCAAAATGAACATCAGGAGGAACTTTGGAGAGAGACATGGAGGAGGAAGGAGAGATGAGAGGAGGAGGTGGAGAGGATTTCTGTCTCAGTAGTTTCCTCATTGCTCAATCAGCCGGTTATCCTGCCTGTCATGATACACGTATGTGTGAGACAGCGTGTGTTAGTGTTGGCTGACGAATCCTGTGCACTCAAACTTAATCTGTCCACTAACTCCAGCATCTGAGCGAGGCAGTTTTAACAGGATACGTGTGTGTGTGTGTGTGTGTGTGTGTGTGTGCGTGTGTGTGTGTGTGTGTGTGTGTGTGTGTGTGTGTGTGTGTGTGTGTGTGTGTAAACGTGTGTTAATGAATGTTGTGTGATTTAAAATGTTTGAGTCAGTAACAAGAGGAAGAATGCAATCACCTTGCCGGGGCATCTCTGGAGGCATGGCAACACTTTGTGGGTTCTTTATCGACATGAATTAAAAGAACCCCGCCTCAGGCACCGACAGCCTCCTCAACCTGACAGCGCCCACAGACTTCCCAACATGCAACTGGGCGGCCGAGTGAACCAGTAGGTCTGCTGATAATTGATATGCTTTCAAAGTATTTTGATGAGTGAATAATTACAAGCATTTGGTTTATAATCTGCATTTTCTTTTAAACACCCAACTGTATAAATCAGTGAAAATCATCAATAGAAAAAAAAAAAACTTCGACCAGCAACTGAGATGTTCCAGGGGTATTTAATGGGGGTAAAACTTCCCTGGCAGTGAGTTTAATCTCATTTACTACAGTCAAACAAACACAGTATTTTTAAGCCTGGTTATTTGTCTGTGCATTCAGTCTGGTCCAGACAATATGGCATCTATTTCACAAGTAGGAGCACGACAAGCTGTTTAGGAGATCTTGGGGGAAATCTGGTGCTGCAATATGGCGAGGCTTACAGATAAGCCTCACTCCATAGCGCAAAGTCAAACAAGACAGAGACGGTCCACAGCCTGCAGGCGTTCATCGCCGCTGTTGACACACAGCCCCCACCCCGTGTGCCTTCATATTTAGACAGGTTTTTACACAAGGATGGCTGGGGGGCTTTTGTTTTCTGAGCAGATTTATGTGGAGCTCCAGTTAATGCTATTGCTACTGTTTTGAGTGGGCGCCTCCCACGTCGTCGTCGTCGTCGTCGTCGTCGTCGTTGTTGGAAAGCCGACTCAATGAGCATCGCTTTTGTCTCATTTTAATAACATTAAATTATTATTTTTTCAAACAAGAAAAGTCTAAATTTCTTTTCTGCTCCCCCCCCTGCTTTTTTCTGTTTAATGTGCGAGAGGATTTTCTTTGGCTCTTGGATGGTTGGTTGTATAATAAAAGAGAAATCACTTTGGTTTTTGGGAAATTTTATTCTGTGAGGATTATTTTTGCTGTTGCTGTGCAATTAATAGAGCTGGAAACGATCTCCGAACACGTTTCCCTTCCTGACAGGGGTGCTCTCTTAACCCTTCATCGGTTACTCTTTGAAACACTTTGACATTTAAATGTTAGACTTTAGAGTGTTGTCGCAGAACATTAAAAAAAAAATTAATTTCTGCTGTAACATTTTTCAAAATTTTCCAAAATTACGTCACTTAACAGAAAAGGGGTTAAAGGCTTCTTCTGGCGTCCATGCGTTGGAGCACATATAGTATGGTGGTCATGAGAGCCCAATCCACTGCAGCTTAAGAAAACCTGCATTTATTATTTTTCTACGGTGGCACCGTAAGCAGCAGAGCTTTGTCCTACTGCAGCGACTGGTCGTTTCCTCACACCTTGTGTTGTCAGATAGGTGAACATTCTTTTAAATGTCCTGTTGTTTTGTCGATTGGCATGTATTTTCTCACTGGAAAAAAAAGAAGTAAATATGCAGCTGAACACATAAATTCAATTCAATTCAATTAAAAATATGTGGATTCAAGCCTTTTTAATTTAATGGACTTGATAGATCAGTTTCTAATATCACAAATGGATTTCTTCTTGTTTGTGATACACACATTCCTCCATGGCTGCTTTTTAATCTAACCTTAAAACCCCACCACTGTTCATGCTCTCTAGATCTGGTACTCAGCAGAACGTACATTTAATTTAACATTCAAATATGTAAGATGTACAAAGAACAAGCTATAAACATGTCAAGGACATCTCTATTTTTCCATGAGTGTTTAATGAGTGTTTAAATCTGTGCAATAAAAGGCTGGAATTGCTGCCAAAAGCATTTATCACACTGTCATTGAGCAGCAGATTGTTGTGAAGATTAAAAAGGAATACCTCTATGTATGAGAGCTAATCCAGATCAGACAGCGTCTGTGTGCACAGGATGAGCTTGTTCCAAAAACAGGAATGGTATCAAAACTACCTAATCATCAAGGAATAAAATTTGGCAGCAGTACACACAGTGAGCATGGATGAGACTAATTTACTAAACATACCCTCCAGTCTCATAATTACATGTAATTTTACCGGCATAATTAACTAATTTAATTACTACTCCTCAAGAGCATCAATTATTGATATTACAGAGCATTCAGATGGCAGGCAGAGCCCTCGACGTGGCGCGCATTCAGAGGGGGGTAAACACATGCTGGCTTTCAGAGTCTTGGCCAGATTCCTGCAAGCTCTCAGCAAAGGGTTGAGAGAGGTAGAGACAGACGGGAGAGAGGGAGAGCGCGCCATCACAGAGGTCCTGCATTCCTCCAGCAGTTAATTAGAGCTGGAGTCAGTCTCAGGAGGAAATCCAGAGGTGGACAAATGAAGCTTTTTGCCCTCAGACATCTGGATGTCAGCCATGACAGCCAATCATGTTATCGCTATGGCTACTGTTAGCGAGAGAAAATAGAACGTGGCCGAAGAGGAAGAAGAAATATGCTTACATATACATGCCTGTCTCAATCCCTGCCGATCCGTCAAATCGCTGCTCGTTCTGGAAGCCTTCCCAGCTCTGAACACGTTCGATCTGGTGGTTCATTATTTATCCTCAGCGGAACCAGAAGGAGACATGAAATTTGCTGCTTATGTGTTTGATGTACATCCAATGGACACTCTTGTGTATTTTTCATTTTAATGAACTAATCCAGCCTCTCCATGTAAAGTCAGGCAGGTGTGCATGTTATCCAAACAGCACGATGATGACAGGCCATTTTTACTGGCTTGTTTTGTATTTTCAGCCGTTACACGTGTGATATCCACGTTCAGGATGGAATGACATTCAGTCGAGCGGAAACCTCAAAAGGCCAAACAATCCTATGTGCATCTGTTCTGCTTCCACCCCCCACCTCCACCCCTCCATACAGGTAATGGAGATTGGTTCACTAAGTTTTTGAGAAAACGTCACACAATCTGGTCGGAAGTGGGGAAAAAATTTAGCATTTTCCATATCCTCTTCACATTTTGACAGTTTTTTTGCACCATCCTTCAATCTGTGGAGTAGTTTTTACTTAATCCTGCTCACAAATAAATCCTCCAACCAATCAACACCAGCAGTATGTGAATATTTAAGGGGTGTCCAGTAGTGATTTACATCAAGTGCCTTTCAGAGGTACTGTGTGTTTATTTTCTGATTGGTTACACTGCTGGAGGCTTTACTCTACTGTTCTTTATTATAGCCATGCAAGGAAAGGCACAGCTTTTATATATTATGTGTGAAGCAGCTACTGTCTGAGCTGCACATGCAAATGCATTGAAATATTCAAAATATAACATCCATTGTATAATATGTAGTGCTGCTTCATTTCACCATGCTGCACCGCTCTGCTCTGCTTGTGGCCCTGTGCTACCACCCACTTTTAATCCATTAGTACCCTTCAAGACCTGCAGCGCACAGCATCCAGGAGCAGAGCTTAAAAATGCTGCATCGCTGAAAAGAATACTGAGCATGAAACAGTGACCGCTCAGCTGGGACAAAGAAAGAACAGGTAGACATATAGAGGGTTCGCATTCAGACAGAATTTATGCAAACAAATACAAAAATATATAGTAAGATAATGTATTTAATGGTAATCTTTATAAATCTGAATGAATGACTCCCTTGAATAGTCTAATTTCACTTAATTTAGCACAATAATTAAAAAAAATTCATATGAATGTTCAAAATGAATTTTTTTAATTCAAAATGAATGAAATTATGATTCAAATAAACAAGATGTTTACTTTATTCATTCTGAAACTGGGAAATTTAAATACGACAACAGAATATTAAAGCAAAGCTCAATTCACAGTAAGAAGTAATAAAAATATCAAAAAGAGTGAAGAACAGCAAGAACGATTACACTCAGTACCACTGACGGAAAAGACGCGTGCAGCGGTGTAAACGGGGGGATCTGATGTCTTTGTAGTAAAATACAAAAAGAGAACTAAATGTTCACTAACAGAATGAAAGAACAAAACTTACAACAAATAATCTGAACTAAAATTTCGATAAATTCTAAAAAGCAGTGTCAACACCCCCCCCCCACACACACACACACACACACCATCATAAAGCCTTTTGATGGAGCATCAAGGCAGATCAGGAAATGAAGGCTTCAGTCCTATTTACCTTTTTTAAAAATTTTCCAGAGCTGAAAAAAATCTAATAGATATCAGACAAGTGACACTGGCTGTTTTTGTCCCGTCTCCATCAAATAGTTCCACTTAACATTTGGAACAATTTACATATATTCCCTGAAAGGATCCAAGACGAAGCCCAAAAGGCAGCTCCACTGTTTCAGAGAGTATTCTAGGTAGTTTGGGTGCTTCAGTAGATCCCAGCTGACCATCTCTAGGACGTCTCCAAACTCACAGGGAAAAAGCCTGTTGCTAAACCGACACTTAGAGAAGAGCAGATCAGAGAACCTCAAGGAACCCCCGCCTCCCAGCTGCTGTGGGAGGCTGGACCTATCGCCGAGACACCGGTTCGGTCCTGGATCTCGTGCGGGTTCTCTCCACTAGTGGTGAATATTTCTTCACCACCACTGTGATGGTGATGGTATTTTTTCTCTGAAATCCAAGGGGTACATCAGTACACCACATGTTTAATGAAACATTCCACATAACCATAATCTCTATCAACACCAACTAATACTTGGACGGCCACGATTTCCTTTTAGGTCCTCTTCATCCCAGCATCTGATGTTGCATAAACCATCATGAATAAACTCTGATCTTTGGACAGAGTTCCAGGCTGGTTCCTGGGCATCTGTTCATGATGCATGCAGAGACCTGGTTGGCTTCGTGACTTTCCTCCTGCTCAATGTCGTCCAGAGGCAGCTCAGAAGTCTGATTCATGCAAACAACAGAGAAATAATTCATGATTCTGGTCAAATGTGCAGCTAGTTGGTTTTCAAGGAGGAAAAATAAAACCAGCTCTCTTTCCCGTTCTCTCCTCCAACAGAAAACAAAACTCAATGACAAAACCAGAATACCTGCTTCCAGAACACAGAGCCAACTTTTTAAGATGAGACATTTTCTTTATCACCCTTTTACCTGGGGGATAAAAGGGGGCCTGACTTGGTCACGCCGGCTGACGCCAGCGCAACGCGGAGCCCCACAGAGACAAACACGCATGCATGCACTCACTCCTATGGTCAGTCTGGGGCCGGACAATTACCCTGAAGAGCATGTTTGTGGAGGTGGGGGGAAGGCGGAGAACCTGGAGAGAACCCACACAGACATGGGGAGAGCATGAGAACTCAACACAGAGCGGGACTCGAACCTGCAGCAGCCTTGCTGTGCGGCGACAGCGCTACCCGCTGCGCCGCCGCGTCGCCCTGGTTATTAGTTGTGCTGCTTCTGTCTACATTTTCCGATTTCATTTAAAGATGAGATGAATGCTCATGAAGACCAGGAGTATTCAAGAATTCCAAAGGATTTACCGACTAGAGACATCATTTTATTCCAGAACAACACATGGCATTTTGTGTTCACTAAAAACTGGTCCATGGCTCAAATAGTGGAGTAAAAAATCCTCCTGTGACGTGTGTCATGGAGCTCAGTCGTAACGCTCGTGCTTCATGTCTACTGCCTCAGGTTCAATCCCTATGCAGCCCTACGTGGCACAAACCTGTGTCAACTATGGGCCGGTCCAAAGCCCACATAAATGCACAAGGTTTTGGCAGGAAGGGCATCCAGCACATAAAACTTTGCCAAATAAATGAGAGCGTTTATTTAAAATGGAAAAGGATGACAAGCTGTGGCGACCCCTAACGGGACAAGATGAAGGGGAGTTTTTTAAACGAGTTGGTGACAACACACACACACACACACACACACACACACACACACACACACACACACACAGTTACAACCTTTTTGTCACCCGTTTAAACAGACGATTCTACAACTCGACAGTTCAGACTGGCCCCATGTGAGCCGGCCGGCCTGTACATGAAGTAGTGAGGTGATGCACGCTGTTTGTTAGGGTGAAAATTAAGAGTCTGACATCACTGTGGACGTGTGTGTGTGTGTGTGTGTGTTGTCACCAACAAAGTTGGATACACACCCTTTTTGTGAGACAAGCGGAGTGACACAAGGTCACGTAGAGCATGTTTGTGCAAAAAGGAAGGATATGCACCCGTATGTGTGACATCATGTCTTGTGATGTGTGACAGTGAACTGCGTCCACTCATTTGTGAGTGTGTGACATATGTGTTTGTGCACTCACATATGACTTTAAGTGAATGCATGTGAGTGCCCTGAACATCTCTGCTGTGCTCTGAACTAATTATATTCATAACAGCAATCTGAATGTGCAGGGCCCATGATGAATGTGCCACCCAAGTGTGACTTGCTCCTAATAGGATTCTGGGATACGCCTGCAGTTGACAACAGGGGCCCTGAGTGGCAGACAACGCCCTATGCCTCATATACACAACTAGACCTGCACACACACACACACGCACGCACGCACGCACACAAACACACACACACACACACACACACACACACACACACACACACACACACAAAAGGTTTGCATTTTCTCTTCACTTACTTTCATCTTCCCTCCTAAAACTCAGGCAGTGATTCCTTTAAGAGCAGCTCCAAATATTGTTCCACAGTTTAGCTTTAGCTCCATATCAGGTGTTATACTGATAATATTCCTTGTATGTAGAGATGAGATATATAAGGGTATACACAAGGTGCATGTAAGAGAACACATAACAATTTAATTAATTGCAACGTCACACAATAAAGAAATTGCTTTACAAATGTTAGTGTAAAATAAAAACAGATACAAAAATAAAAACACAGATAACTTGTTCAAATAGGGGTCAAATGAAGGCTCACAGGTCATATTAAAGAAGCTCTACGTTTCAGTGCAGTAGAGAAAACAAGAGATATACATCATACAACATACAGGAACTATTATTGATTCCATTGAATATGTTTTGTTGGACAAAGAAAGGGGTTGATCTGATGATGTCGTTAAGACAGAGCAAGGGAAGTTTGCTCCTCCTCTCTTTGTGACGATAAATACGTATTTGAACAGTACTCTGCTTGAATGAGTGAAAATAATTTGTTTTTCAGCCGTTAAGGAGTTTTCATTTAAATTAAAATTTTCCAAAATGAGGCACAATCTTCAACTACATACTTCTTGCCTACACAGACGCATGAAACTCATGAATAACTCTCATTTTTGTGGCGGTGTTACTGTGATCCAATACTGATTGATGCCTTTAAAATATATATTTCAATCCCTGTAGATCCAAATGTTTTTGGTGGAACCTCCTTAGTTGATGCTTGTTTATTCTGATTGATCTATTTCTGATAATGCTGGTAAAATGTAAAAACAAGGTCCATCTCTCAATGTTGAATAAATACACATCTGTAGTCAGATTACCCTCCAGATGCACTCAACTCTTCCTTGACCCAGCATCCATCCATACTCAATGTCTCATCATAATGTACTGATGTTTTGAGACATCATGCAAACAAACAGATATGAAATCAAATGTGAGTGATCACAAAGCCTCCCCCAACTTTGAACAAAATCAGATTCCCTTTAAAATTGATTTGAAATCTCCAGATTCTTGGATTAAGCTGCTGTGTGGGCTCGTTTTTATCTACCGCTTAATATTTGTTACTCGTTTATGATATTCTCCAAACAAATCTAGTGTGGACTGAGCCTTTCTATCTGTATGGAGGCTGTATTACATAAAAAGGTTCCGTTAAAATGGCCATGAAAGCAAATTTATCTCTAAAGGCACCACAGTGAACCTGGAATCACACCGGACCCCCGTTATTACTCTTGTTGCACCCCAATGCAGAGATCTCCTTTTATACACTAGCTTGTAAAAGCAGTTCTTTATTCAAGATTACCATATTTATTAGCATATTCAGCATGAGGATAATTCCACTGTCTCTGTGTTTAGGTTCTATTCTATATGCTTCTGTGTAAGGCGCTGCTCAGCGGTGATTAACATAAGAAAGAGCTATGTGTTTTCTACCTTCAGGTTCAATTACGAGGCTGTACCTACTCAGGTCCACGGCAGAGAGATCTGAGGCTGGGAGTGGATGCATCGCACGAGACGTGTAGTCAAAGGGATCCCCTATGGGATGCCATTACCATGGTGAGTTCAGCACAGGAGGCCCATTCACCCAAACACGCTCCTTCCCTTCTATCCGTCAAAAGTGTCATCCTGGCTTCTCCTGCCCCCCGCCCCCCTGTGAACACCGTTGGGTGGAGGCAGAATGCAGTAGGTGTGGCTGTGGTGGTGCATGCAGCCCTGCTGCCTACACACATCAGATGAACCCCTCCTGTGACTGACACCAGTGTCACGGCTGTTTGATGGGATGTTGTCCTGGTTGGTCCCAGCTGAAAAAAGGGGGGAGGAACAGAAGGTATACACACATAGACGCGTACATGGACATGCACACACACATACAAACATGCAGGCAAGGTAGCGGACAGCCTATCAGGCCCCCAGCAGGCCCCTCAACAGGGCTCTGATGGGCTCTGGCATTGATAGACCATCTGTAACTGTGTCACGTTGGATTACAGTGAGCGGGAGGGAAACACAAAAGAGGGGAAAAGAACAGAGATGGGAGGGGGGAGGCTGAGATGGGAGGGGGGAGGCTGAGATGGGAGGGGGGAGGCTGAGATGGGAGGGGGGAGGCTGAGGAGGGAGGGGGGAGGCTGAGATGGGAGGGGGGAGGCTGAGATGGGAGGGGGGAGGCTGAGATGGGAGGGGGGAGGCTGAGGGATCAAACCTGCTCCTCCACCGAGAGAGCCTCTCGCTGTCTGTCTCTTAAAGACAGCTCCTTATCCTGGAAGAAAAGACTTAATCCCTACCCCCCCCTCCAAATTTACCATCTCCTTTCTCTCCTTCCTTGTCGTCCTGTCGCTGCCCCTTCCTCTCTCTCTCCCCCCTCCACCCAGGGACAGTCGTGTCTCCGTTGTAAGGCTTTGTGTTCCTCCTGGGAACCTGCCTAAGAGATTGATCTGCACACCGTGAGGAGCACAAAGACCTTGGGCTTCACGCGCCACAGAGCCGTGTATGAAGATGTGTCCGGCGCTGGAGCAGCCATACCTGTGTCGTCACATCACAGCTCAAAGGACAGATGACGGATTGGAGATCGAGGGCGGACGGACGAGAGACGTGGAGGTTGGACGCTGCTCGGATTGGATGCAAACGAAACAGCAGTGAAAGGACAGTTATGGGTTTTTCCCCCCAAAGTTGTTGGTTATACTTCAGACTTTCTGCTCTGTTCTTGGTATTCCGCAGTAGTTGTACGCTTGTGTCAAGAATATATGAGGCAATAAAGGGTAAGACTGCTTCACAGCAGCTGTCCTGATATCCACAGCTTCCTGTGGACGTCACCAAAGACAGACGAGTACTTTCCTTTACTCACGACCCCGCCCTGAACGCATGCTCGAATACTGATCTTCACATGGGTGTGAATAAAGGTCTACGTGTGTTCCAACTGGATCACTTATGGCAGTGCAGGAATCTATCTATCTAGATGTCTGTCTAGATGTCCGTCCGCCCGTCCGTCCGTCCGTCTGGACCCCGACTGGAACACGAAGCAGCTTGTCAACATATTGAGAGCAAAATAATAAAAGAAGCCTCGAGCTTCTGCCAGGGCATTTAACTTTTTACAGAGGTCATTTCTTTTTCATTTCTTCAACTGTCCTACGAACACACCAGTGACACACACGTACTGTATATACCAGTGACACACACATACTGTATATACCAGTGACACACACATACTGTATATACCAGTGACACACACGTACTGTATATACCAGTGACACACACATACTGTATATACCAGTGACACACACGTACTGTATATACCAGTGACACACACGTACTGTATATACCAGTGACACACACATACTGTATATACCAGTGACACACACGTACTGCATATACCAGTGACACACACACTGTATATACCAGTGACACACACGTACTGTATATACCAGTGACACACACACACTGTATATACCAGTGACACACACGTACTGTATATACCAGTGACACACACGTACTGTATATACCAGTGACACACACATACTGTATATACCAGTGACACACACGTACTGTATATACCAGTGACACACACGTACTGTATATACCAGTGACACACACATACTGTATATACCAGTGACACACACGTACTGTATATACCAGTGACACACACGTACTGTATATACCAGTGACACACACATACTGTATATATCAGTGACACACACGTACTGTATATACCAGTGACACACACATACTGTATATACCAGTGACACACACGTACTGTATATACCAGTGACACACACATACTGTATATACCAGTGACACACACGTACTGTATATACCAGTGACACACACATACTGTATATACCAGTGACACACACGTACTGTATATACCAGTGACACACACGTACTGTATATACCAGTGACACACACGTACTGTATATACCAGTGACACACACGTACTGTATATACCAGTGACACACACGTACTGTATATACCAGTGACACACACGTACTGTATATACCAGTGACACACACGTACTGTATATACCAGTGACACACACGTACTGTATATACCAGTGACACACACATACTGTATATACCAGTGACACACACATACTGTATATACCAGTGACACACACGTACTGTATATACCAGTGACACACACGTACTGTATATACCAGTGACACACACACTGTATATACCAGTGACACACACCTACACCCCAATGCAGGAATGCACACACAGGGTTGGCTCGCTGCCTCAGTGAGATCCAGCCTCCACTGTGTGCTGACGTGTCTAAGAACCTACTTTGTGAGTGGAGGTAGAATCCCATCACTGAGAACACAAGGTCACTGAACGCATCAGCCCTGAGAGCCCAGCTCTCTGTCTGTGAGCCCAAGTGTGTGCTTCTCTCTATCGCTCTATCTCCATCCCTTTGTCTCTCTCTCTCTCCCTCCATCACATTCACTCTATTCATTTACCAGACAAGCTCTGATCAGACAGCTCCTTCAAAGCCCTGACCTCAAATATGCTGAAACAGCCACAGTAGCCTCCCTGAATATCAGGCCTCTCGATCTGAACTGGGCGACTGAGAGCTTTTCTATTTATGAAGCTGTGGAGAGAATAAGAGCTGATCACACTGACATTGGATTCATGGATGGTGGCGTTGTACATAGAGAGACTGAAACAGCATGGAGGAAAACAGCATCACTAAGATGGGCGTTTCTAAAAAAAAATGAATATGTGTTTAAAAATATGTGTACAAAGATCAGCGGGCAGTAACAGAAGAATCACACCTTAAATGTATGTGTCTGCACAAACTAAAGCAAACTGGAACAGATCCAGATCAGACAGACATTAAGTGTGAAATAATATGGAGATATTCCTGGTTCTACATGACTTTAGAATGACTTCTTCAACTCTCAAGTCAAAGCCTCATAGCAACCAGCCACTCCTCAAACCTGAACCCAACCAGAACGGGTTTGTGGTGTCGATGGACCCACACACTCACTGTGTCTGCAGTCTGCTGTGCGAGATGTTTCACGTACTCTCAATTCTGGGTCCTAGTTACATCTCATCTTTGCTATTTAAATTTTGTTACATGTCCTTGGGATTCTGCGTCGTTCGTGTGCGACTGCACACACAAAGGTACATTCATGGCCTGTCTGGAAACATGAAAAATCTGCAGAGACTTTCAGCCACCCACCAATTTTTTGTGTCTCATTAGACAAATAGACCACCATCATCACGTTCTTCTGATGACCTCCAATGTCTACATCATTATCCTTCCAGAATGCATCATTATCCTGAATGATCTGTAAAGTTAAACTTTTCTCTGTCTGAGTTTGATGCACCACTTAGACTACAGGGTGACACTCTTTCATCAATAGTGCCTTAAAATCCTCTTCAGAACTACATCTAGCATTGCTAGGGAATGTGTTTTATATCTGCTGTTCCAAATGGCTCATCACTGAGAATGCTCCTAGTGGAGAAATCCCAAGCGAAAGAAGTCACGGCTGACCTGGATCCTGAAACAGACACAAACAATCTGCAGTATGTGGGCCAATGCCAGGCAGGAAGTGATAGTGTAACATCAGAGGGGCTTATCCTGAAGACATGACGCAGGATGCTTCAACCGTCTAGAGCCCAACACACACAGGGAAACAGAACAGCGGTGTGGGTGAGGTGTGAGGAGTGTGATGCCATTAATCTACAGAGATACGATCTATCCGTATGGATCTTTGGCAGCAAACACCAAGGTTTGATAGGGTTTTGTAAGTGTGTGTGTGTGTGTGTGTGTGTGTGTGTGTGTGTGTGTGTGTGTGTGTGTGTGTGTGTGTGTGTGTGTGTGTGTGTGTGTGTGTGTGTGTGTGTGTGTGTGTGTGTGTCTGTGTGTGTGTCAGCACTGCAGCAAAGTACATAAATATTGTAGTGGGTTCTTAACCATTCTCCAGAGTCCCCTTTTGGCAACTGGAAGTGAATAATGCATTATGGAGATGCTGGAAAGATAGCGCTTTATTACAGTTTTGAAGTATAATATGAGTTGTTTGCCTCTGACACTGTTGAGTGGGGGAAATGCTGCTACTTATAGAGGACTGTTTTATGGGCCATTCACTCTTTTTTTTTCTTTTGATACATATTTAATAATTCAGAGTGGCACAAATTTGTGTTTTAAGTTCCACAACCAGCAAGCGCCAATAGCATTTCAGAGCTCTGATCAAAACTAAAGCTGTTTTCCTTTTTTCTTTTCTTTTTTATTTTTTTTTTGGGGGGGGCATTTTAGTTTTGTGCCCCTGATTGCTGTTTCCATGGTGATATAAATCATTTTTCTACCACTTAACAATGAATCAGTTGGAGCTAAAAACAGAATCAAAGCAGCTCGCGGATGCAGCACAACGTGAGTTTTCTTTCAGAAATGATTTGGACACTAAAAAACAGGAAAAACAAACTGTTGTTGTATTAGCCGCAAAAAGCAAGATGAACTTGAGAAAAACTGCAGTATTCCTCCATAAGTATAATCTGTTTTTGCAGTATAAATTATTAATGCAAAAACATACAAGTGTGTATTTTTATAGATTTTGTGAGTCCTAACAGAGGACTCCAGCCATGCAGTTATCTGTCCTCCCAGCCGTCATTTATTATCATCCACAGTCCCACTTCCCACTCACTGACACACGCGTGCAATGTGACATTGCATTTAAGCATAGCGAGAGTTTCTTTTCATAATTATTAAAGATTAAAATACGTGTTGGGTGGAAATGAAGACAGAGAGTAATGCTGCTTTGCGAGTGGAAAGTGACTGGGGGGGGTTGAGATCTACTGCTGAGACGCCTGACGCTCCCGCTTTCATCTGGTAAACTAATGTCTAAGATTCAAAGGCTTTCTCGTAGTTGTTATGCTAACCTTGGAGAGCGAAGCACTCCATTAGCATTTGAAGGAGCTAAATATTAGCTAAGAAAGAGAGCACTCCCATTTGAAGGCATGAGAAAAAGTGTGCGGCCTCTGGTACCTACCCATCTGTGCTGGCTCCTCTCCCTGCACTGCAAACACAACTTCAGGAGCTGCCCTGAGCCCAGGGCACCATCGCTGCATACTCTGAGCCCTGCATCTGAAAAATAAGCCTTTCTGATTCCACATCTTTAATTCGATGCTTCCTTCCATCCAAATAAAGCTGTGAGGACTCAACACCAAGCAGGCAATTTTCCATGACAAGTCCATCTTGAAAAACTCTGGGTTCCTGAGTGGATGCGCCGCCAAAGCAAACTATTAGCATGCTGGGATATAAAAGCACAGGAATGTGGAACATCAATGGTCTTAACATTCCATCGACTCAAACTATTATCTTTGGGCTTGTTAAAAGCAAATTGTATAAAGCTGCCAGTGAAACTCAAATTTGATGAATGAAAGAAAATTTTTTGAAAATTCACATTTAGTGTCAATTTCTTTTAAAAAAAATGTTTTATGGCAAATTCATTCCCGAAGGGATAAAGTGAACGTTTCAGTCATTATTTGTAAATGTTATTTTAAAGACTTTGCAGTGCACTTTGCTCTCATTGTCAGAAATATGTCAGGTGAAAAACTGTCATTATAAAGAGGGATGTAATAATAATAAGTTACTGTGGCTTCATTTTAGGTCATCTTGTGTTTAAATACACAAAACATCACCAGAACAAAAGTTTTGTGCTAAAACCGGTTTGTCAGAACTACTTTTCTATATTTGTCATTAAATGATTGTTTAACTGATAAATCCAATCACGTGTTTCATGAAAAATTTTGAAAACAAGCCACATCAAAACCATAAATTCCCTTTATCAGATTTGATTCTTCAGTAGACATACCACATATTTATTTAGCAGCATAAACTGGAAACTCAAATGTGGACCAGCTTTATTTTAATTGTGAATTTGACCCACGCATCGTCCAAGTCCAAGGCTACTAAGGTTTAAATTACAAATACTCTGAGGTAGTAAATTATGTGTGAAAAAATTAAGCTGGGAATTCTCAGCATTTTTGCAAAAAAAAGAAAAGAAAAGAAATTAATTACTGATGAAAATTCTGAATTTCTTTGTTAAGCAAATTTTAGCTCCACAGCTACCATGGAAATAAGAGTTTTGCAGCAGAAAGTCATGTGACTGGTAGGGGGCACAGCGCTGATGGGGTGTGTGTGTGTGTGTGTGTGTGTGTGTGTGTGTGTGTGTGTGTGTGTGTGTGTGTGTGTGTGTGTGTGTGTGTGTGTGTGTGTGTGTGTGTGTGTGTGTGTGTGTGTGTGTGTGTGATCTGCCTTGTTGATTGTCATCGTAATTTGGTAATTAGCAACCACATTCCTGGCCTGTGTGAACGAGATGCACTGCAGGCAGAGACTGGTGGTCAAGGGCTGGTGGGTGGGATGCATGCTGGGCCACAGCACCCCCGGGGGGGTAGGGGGGTGGGGTTGGCCTGCCTTCAGCCCCTCAATGCTGCTGCTACTGCACTGGAAGACACACCTGTTACACTTTCCCAGGGGAGTGGAGGTGGAGAGGGCATTAACACCCTGCAGCACAAAGAATACACACACACACACACACACACACACACACACACACACACACACACACACACACACACACACACACACAGACACACACACACACACACACACACACACACACACTGAGCAGAGATATGCACTAGGAATGTATTTTCTTCCAGGAGACGTGTCAGGAATGATAAGAACAGATTTTAGAGACGTGACGGCGTCACGTCGGCCTGCAAGGTCACACAGGGAAAAACAATTATTCAAAGATCAACTAGATGGATTACTGGAACGAGAGAATGAAAAGATGATGGGTTACTGATGGAGGACGGCCTTTTGTTTTTAAGACACGAGAGGTCGATATAAAGAGGGTAAAAAGGGTATGAAAATGTCACTGATGCTACCAACAACAGCACCGTAGATGAAAACTAAAACCATAATGCTTAAAGACATTAATGACACCAACAGATACGTTCATGTTAGATTTCACCCACCTTAAACTACGATGGGAAACATGTACCAATGCTCCAATGGCTGCGTCACAAACTGAAGCAGGGAGCCACAAAGTGCTTTACATGGAAAACGTGGCTGTTGTGAAACATAAATAGAGAGACAGAAGTTACATCAAGTTTGTGTTGATGTGCCTGAAATCAGTTTTTTGACCCTTGAATAAAAGACTCAATTTTATTTCCAAACCAGATTACAGCTGTGGTGGTGACCAGTGTCCTGACTATTGTTTCATTCATTCATGAAGGTAATTGTTGAGATTGGTCTGAAATACCTGTTTCATGGCTGCAACATCCATGTCAGGGTTTACTATCACGAGCGTCAGTCATGTGATACTAGAAAAGCTGACGAGCAATCCACAAGAGATCGAGGAACATTTGATTACACATTCCAACCATGTACTGTATGTACTCTATAGAAGGAAATCTGTTCATTCCACTAGTTTCAGTCATTTGAGGCCGTTCTCCACCAGGCTAGGTGTCCTGCCTTTCTACTGTAGTCAGTGCATTAAAGGATGTCGCTGAAGTTTAAAGTTTGCTCGGGAAAATTATGAACTTGCTGCAGCTGATTCTCATGACTGGATGTTTTCATTGTGGTGACCATGGAGGCAAATACAGCTAGTCCTCAAGATACGAACATTCGACTTACAAACATTCGTAAATATGAACAACAGCGCCCTTATCCGATTTCCTCTTTCTTGTTGGTGTCATCCGCAGCGTTTCCTCCTTCTTTTCTCCACATCCCCGTGAACTTCTGAGCAGGAAACAAACCCACAATGTTCATGGAGACATTCACCAACGTGGAGACTGAAGACAAATCTGGTCTGGTTGAAGGTTAGAGCAGCAATACAGACTATAGACCTGTAAGAAAACTCACAACTGCCTATCAGTTGATATTTCATTAATAACTGACGGGGTTGACCTCCTGTAGGAACTAAATGATGTAGGAACCTGAGAAACTTAATAAAATAAAACAGAGTAATCAGACATAACTCAATGTGTCTGACTTTTGACGACCAGGAAGTGACATCAGCGCGTCATTCACGTCAGTGCGGTGGAACACCTCAGTGGATTAGAGCTGGGCTGAGCCTCTACACCCCCCAGGAGAAAATGTATTCATCAGTTCTGAAGACGTTAAAGTTACATTACAGTACTACAGGATTTTATTTATTATGTGTTGTTTTATGTGCTGTAATTGTCTCTGGTCAATCTTAGAGAATAGTACTTCAGTATTTAGAGTAGTAACGACATTTAAATGACCTCAAATGGCGATTCTAGATTGAAATCTACGAATAATTTGACTTACGAACATCCTCACAGAACCAATTGTGTTCGTATGTTGAGGACTATCTGTGTCTTTTGATTTTGCATGGAATACAGGAGCTCTGTAGGACTAGTGTGTCCCGTAACAGTTTCCACAGCATGTTATTTAAATCCATTAAAGCCGTTTGACTGATGCCGCTCGCAAAGACACAGACAAACAAACAAACAAACAAAAGTCGTAATCACATGACCTCTTGTTGAAGCAGTGATGTTTTCGGTACCGTTCATTCATATATTAACTGATTCTGTCTTGTTTTCAGTCGAGCTTCACCGAACCTCACCTTTGAAGACACACAAGATCTTCACTTTAATATGGGTAGCGTTTCAAACGTGTGGGTAACGTTTGGCTGACAGTTTAATGGGATGCAAAAGAGGAAGATACACGAGAAGAGGAAAAAACAGTGGCACGATGGGAGAGAAGTGGGGTCCTTGTGCTCAAAAGACTTCTCTTTTTTCACCGACTGCCTTCCTCTTTCTCTCCATCCTCTCTCAATAACATTCCAGTCAGTGGCCTGCAGTCGGATCATAGAGACTCAGGGTCTCTGCTGGCGTCCGGGGTCCCCAACAAGAAAGACAAGGAGCAGATGGCGGTCTTTGTCCTTCCCTCCTCTTTTCAGATTCCTGGCAAGCCTCACCACCTCTCCCTGTCTTTCTCTCTGCACCACAGCAGCATTTTTTTTTTTGGGAGGGAGGGGGGGCTTCTGAATGGGCCCCAACCTCCACGATACAAGCAGCCTCGTAAGGTACGGACGGACCTCTGTAACCAGATGGTGAGATTATTTGGAGCAATTAATTCTTTGAGAGAATCAGTGGGAACATGTTTGCAGCAGAGATTTGGGGGCACTGGTTTGAATGCGTTGAATGACATTCTTCCTTAAAGTCCCTCCAAAAAGTTTAGAGGGGCTTGGAGGTGCTGGGCTGTGGTGGGAGGGTCCAGGGAGAACACAGTTGAAAGGGAGGGTTTTTATAAAGGCAAGAAAAGCGCGCGTAAAGCATGAGGCTGAGAATGGGAACTTTTCTTAATGAAAAAGGGACTGAGGGTCTACTTTTGAATTTCCACATTCCAAAGCAGAAAACAAACAAAGAAATAGACCCAAACAGATGAAAATCTAGTGTTTCAAAGTAATACTTGTGCTTTGTAACGACGTCGTCTGCTCGCATAAATATTACTCGTGACAACATCACGTCATCGTACGGCTACAGACCACCATGTTGACTGGTCGACTGTCCAAAGCCATCAATCAACACGTCAGTCAAGCTGTCCATCAGCTGAAGTCTTTTCAGATCTGTCGTGATAAGCAGTGACATACGGGCCGTCAGCTGTCACCATACTGCATCATGGGCCTCTTAATGACCCCGAGGGTCACAGGGTCGAGTCTCTCATTAACTCTGTGACACTGGTGTCACTGTTAGACCTCTCTCTGGACACTTTCTTTGAGGATTAAGCTCATTCTTCCTCTCATTCCCGCTGCTGTGGATTAAACATCCCTGGTGAGGATGATGGAATGGAGGCTCCAGCTGAAGCCTGTGAAGACCTCCTGGACAGAGCGACCTGATGAAGGTGCCTTCGATGAGAAGAGCTGGCTATATACCAGACACTAACCTCTACTTACATGAATCTGCTCCTGTGTCCAACTCAATCACATGACTGGTTCATGTTTTCATTTAAACCAATCAGCAGGAATCACTTCAGGCTGTAGAAAAAGTCGACCAAACTCACGTCAGTGTCAGATCGATGTAAAGATTGATTAGAGTAAATTTATGTAAAAGATTCTTCACTTAATGTCACCTTACCAAGACTTTATCTTTTGTTAGCTCGTACCCTTTCAACCATTTTGCTTTTGCCTGACATTTTGGACTCTTTTCTGGTGACACATGACAAGGAGACCAGTAGATTAAACATTCCAGTTCAGGTCCAGGTGAACAGAATAATAATGAAACACAACGATGCACCATTCACCGCATTTTCTTCTATATTTTCATCATTATTACTTTTTATAGATTTCTCCACCAGAATTAGCCACCAGCTAAATGTAACTCTCTTTTAGAGCTCATTTTTCTCTGCTGAGATAATATTAGTGCCTCGCTATCTCTTAAAAATATTATCACTGTCTCTCCTTTGGTTAGACATCTACTGTACCTGCTCAGCACCAAGATAACAATCAATCTCGAGGAAAAGTCATCCGCCTCCTCAGCTCAACTGCGCTCCTGTGCTCTCTGAGTCTGACTGGAAGGATAGTTGTCAAGGAATGGATCTGATTGGTGCACATCGGCATCTGAACAACAGATCACACCAAAAACGATATTGATTGGCGTCCTGTCTGTGGTGTGTGCATTATGTCTGTAACACATTTTAAGAATGCCGACGTTTGATAGGACATCACATTTTCAAGCATTATCAAACCATTAAAAACCCCGTTGATGTGCGGCTAAGACTGGTGACCGCAGCTCAAGTTTGCTGGTTGTCATAGTAACACAAATGCTTTTCCAACACAGGTTTTCCAGGTGCACCACAATCAGATATGAAGCTCATCAGCACAGATAGACCGAAACAATCTCAGACTCAACAAGGGGACTGACAAGACTGACAGTATTCATTGTTCATAGAAAACTATTCAAATAAAAATGTAGCACAGGGAAGTGGAATAAGCTCACAAGACTTCTCTTAACCATATTCACAAATAATGAGATGGACAAATTGAAAACCAACAAATAAATATATGAGGGTTTTGTTCTGGAAAACCTTATTACGTTAGCACTGTTTAATTTGTAAAATTGTAGTCAAAGTTTACGTATAAACCTGCACAAAAATTGGGTTGCTTTATTTTTTTGACTGAGAAGAGGCTCAAATTCAAACCAATAGTATCCAGTTATCTTGATGGGATGGTATCCAGTTATCTTGATGGGATGATATTGTCTCACCTTAACCTGCTGTAGAAAAGAAACATGTTCATGCACAGGTGTCTCCCTTTTTGGCTCAAAATGATGGCATCAAACTTTCCAGGTAAGGCTCAGGTGATTATATACTACTTAAAAATTGATGATGAATAAAAATAGAGGTTGTAGTAAGCTTAACCTGGAGGACGGTCGGTTAATGCTCTGATGCTGGCAGTGGAGGCAACAAGCGGGGCAGCAGCTGCACCACATGATGCAACAAAGGTGCACCTGTTGTCACTCGCACGAACCATCATGAGAGAACACCACACACATTTGTACAAATATCTGTCTGCACCTCCTTGCTGTTACCTCTCTCCTCAGTTTGGGGACAAAACAGGACACAACTAAACTATGGCAGCATCCAGAACGCCGGAGCGGTTTGATGTGACCATGGAGGGAAACGTGAAAGCAGCAGCGGAGGGAATGTGACAAACTCCCAGCGGCAATTACAAGAAAGTAAAGAATTAAGCTTTTAGATTCAACTGAGTTGCTTCTGACCTAAATGAGTGTGGCCCAGAACACTCTCCCACTTTTAGCACACTTAATATAAGAATAGATCATAGGTACTAAACACAAACCCCACAGGTGGAGCGACGCATGCGGCGTCTGTCTGTGGAGGGGATAGTCTAAGTGGACATTCTCTCCGTTTTATTCCTATTTTTACCTAAAACACATCTATTCTGTGAATGTGGCTACAGCAGCCGATCACTCTTTCCTTTTTATTCAATTTACCTTCAACCAGGTATCTCTCATGATGAATAAATGTGTGTGATTGTGTGTGTGGTGACTCAGGCTGCACAGTGTAAACAGTGAATGCACCTGTGTAAATGACACACACAGAGATGTTGTGTTTAGCTGTGAGGCCATCAGGGAATCAGGCATGTTGTGCAAACTGTGTCACCTGGAGAGTATGGGAAAAAAGTGTGGCACCACCCGTCACCACCGCAGCCGAGAGAGCCGACGCAGACAGATCTGGGCTCCGAACCCACCAGTCAGTCGTCTCTGAATACTGTCCATGCAAAAGTTACGCATCAGTCTCAGAACCAGACACAGAAGGACCCCATGCTGGACCGTCCACATTACATCCACATAGGTCTCATTTATTAGTGTAACAGATATTTTAGCCACGAATCAGCACACAGATGAGTCCCCCTCCCCTGAACACACGCCCCTCTAGTCAAAGGGTTCTAATGTTAGTAGCAACACTTGTGCTCTTCTTACTACGACAGGTCCGACTGTCCGTCAATGAACTTAGACAGAAGGTTTACATGGTTCCACATGTTTACACTGGTTGGTTTAATCTGGTTGGTTTAATCTGGTTGGTTTAATCTGGTTGGTTTAATCTAATGTACAACTGATTAACATGTCATCTGTTCACAGGAGTGTTTTAATAGAAGATCACGCCTGTCACCTGAGACTATGTCACCACTGGCTGCAACTTCTACCGCAGTCCAGGGCAACCTGTTGCACACTCATGACAGTTATTCACTGTGGACACAGTTGCTCCACAGTAGACCCAACAGCAAGGACTTAGATGAAATACCTATTAATGCAATCCTCTCCTCATACCCTCTGCTTCCCCTTCTCGATGCTCAGATGGAGTTTTCCAGGTTGCAGCGACGGGTTAGTCTGTGGTTTGGTCTCCACATAATGCAGCCACAACAAACACGTTCACCTGTGAGGCTTATCTGGTAATGAGTCTCTGGCTGCTGAGCTCTGGTCCCCCGTCAGTACCGTTACAAACCTTTAGGGAAGTAAAGCCAGAAGGGCCACAATTAGAGAAGTAGTGCAGAGGAAGCATGAGAAAACAAACACAAAGACGACAGGCCGAGAGATAACGCTCATGTTTCCTCCTTTGTGCTGACTACATTTGAATTACTGCTGGTGTTAAACTTGAGGTGGATCTATATATCATTGACTGGGTACAGCACTACAGACAGACAGGAACAGAATGTTAATCGGCCATAGAAACGTTCATAAACAGGGAGAATGGGAGTGTATTAAGTGGAAACCCTCGTGTGGGTCCACCTCTGGAGTAGAAGACAGTCCATCTGACCCACACCCGACACAAAAGCTGCCACAGCTTGGCTTTTTTTTTTTTTAAATCAACCATTTATGACAAATAAGGAGTCACCAAGGCTCATGGAGCTGGTGAGGTCACTGACGCACATTTATTTTAGCCCAGCTAGCAGAAAAACAGTAAAGACTGTGACTGTAGACACAAACATCAAGCAGCAGCAGCTAGCCCGAACATGAGACGCTAACTGGTGTCTCCTGTGTGTGTGTGTGTGTGTGTGTGTGTGTGTGTGTGTGTGTGTGTGTGTGTGTGTGTGAGACGCCCCCCCCCCCCCCCCCACGTGACCCCCACCCCTCTTGGCACTCTTTCATTACATGTAGGTGAGACACTAAGGGATGCCCAAAATGACAGTGTTCAGGATTGTTAAAAACAGATTAGTTGTATTCAGTCCTGTTGGTCACTGTTCAGCTGTACAGGTGTCGTACAGGTGGAGGATGGAGGGGGGGGGCAGTGGGCGGAGCAGCATCCCTGTATTTCCAGAGTTTTCATGTAGTTTTACACTTAAACTGGCTAACACGATTGACAGCAGGTGAATGTACATGCTTTCTTCCCTGAATTCAGAGTCAGCTCTCAGCACTTCGGTTTGACGTTGGCTGCATTGAAACAAATTGACAATCTGCAAATGAATTATTTTATATGGAAAAACTATTCTTGGCAGCGAGATTTTTCAGCCCATTAGCCTTCAGGGAGGGAGCCAAAAGCCTGAAATTTAGACTCTGTAGAAACTCCAGCTTTCAGTTTTATTATGGACATACATGGTCAGAACGAAGCCTTAGTGAGTCACTGCCGCAGCTAAACTGGACAGTGTTTTTCTCACAGACCCACTCCATCATCGGATTGCCATGGGCGAGAGTTCATGCACCATGCTGCAAGCGGAGAATACTGCTGAACCCCTTTGAAGTCATCCCTGGATCGAGCATTGTTGAAGGCATTTCTGAGCAGAACACTCACTTCCCATGGCAACAGAAAACAGAAAGAGAGAAGAGGAAAACACCCATTTAGAGCCATTTAAGACTTCCAATATTCATGACCGAGGAGACTGTGGTGGCTCCCATAAAGTTTGGGACATTAAACCTCCAAAGAGGCACTGAGGTGGGTGTCATCCCTGCTAGATGCAGGCCTCGGGGGCCCCTGTGCCTCCTGGTGCAGGGTGATGTAAAGCTGAGAGTAGTGAGCAAGAAAGAAGGAAAGTAAGGAAGAGTGGATGAGTGTGGCGCCGGTCAGTCTGGGCGGTGGGGCAACTCCGTGTGTGGCTGTGAGGGAAGGGGCAGACCGGGGACGCGTCTCCGAGAGAGGAGGGACACAGGAGCCACAACAGCACACAGCTGGGAGTAAGGGACGGCGAGGACGCGCAGCCAAATGGGCCTGACCCGGCTCCCCTGACGCTGGACTCAGGTTGTGGGAACGGTAACAATTTATTCAGCCATAAAAAATAAAAATCTCTGATGAAATCATAAATCTGACAAAAAGTCGTCAAAGCAGAATCAAGAATCAGCAGTGCGATGACAGAACCCTTCCCCGTTTAGGGTTCTATTTACCGGGAAGCTGGAACGTTTTGACTGCTGTCAGGTTCCGTTCAAGTTGGATTTTCCGGTGAACTAAACCAGGTGGTTCGGCTCGGAATCCTGTCACGGTGGTAAGCGAGACAACTAAAGCTGTGCGTAATTACGCACCAATGAGTACAGTAGTGGAGACGCGATCCGACGCCATCAGCCTCCTGTCTGCTGCACACACACACACACACACACACACACACACACACACACACACACACACACACACACACACACACACACACACACACACACACAGATAATATCGCTCCTGAGCGACTGGACGAACACTTCAGACTCATTTCTTTGTGTGGCGGTGGTGATACACCATCGACTGCTTTAACAGCCTCTCTTTCACACACACACACACACACACACACACACACACACACACACACACACACACACACACACACACACACACACACACACACAGCAGCCCGCCGCAGCGCACGCAGAACGAGACACGCCTTTTTCTCGGGGGTCGGTGGGCAGCGGGGGGGTCGGTGGGCAGCGGGGGGGTCGGTGGGCAGCGGGGGGGTCGGTGGGCAGCGGGGGGGTCGGTGATTGACCAGCGTCTCTCCCTGATCCGTCAGCCGGTTTGGCGCCTCCCCTCCCGGTATAAAAGCCGGAGAACTCCCCACTCCGCTCACACCGACCTGAAGAGACGAGCTGCTCCCGGAATGTGTTGACAGACCAGAGCTGCCCCCCCCCCGGTCGATCTCAGTCTGTCGCTCCTCTGCGGCTGAATCCGAGCGGCTCCGCCGTGTTCTGATCGCCCCCCCGTCCTGCTACCATTCGTGTAATAATTATTATTACTATTATTTGCTGTCTTTTCCCGTTGCTTCCCCCCCCGAGCCGTCGGTTATCCAAGATGAAGGCTGTTCCTCCAGTCAGCCCCCAGGACTCCTCCTCCAGCAGCCAGCTGTCCCTGCACTGTCTGTCCAAGCAGAGCCTGAACACCTCCCGGTGCAGGACGGACGAGGAGGGGCTGCTGTGCCTGCAGTACGACATGAACCACTGCTACAGCCGGCTGAGGCGCCTGGTGCCCACCATCCCGCAGGACCAGAGGGTCAGCAAGGTGGAGATCCTCCAGCATGTCATCGACTACATCCTGGACCTGCAGCTGGCCCTGGAGACGCACCCTTCTCTCCACAAACAGCAGCCCCGACACACCGGGACCTGCCCCCCCCCAGCCTCCAACCCCAGCCGGACACCGCTGACGGTGCTCAACGTCGACCACCACCAGGTAAGGCTTCAGGGGAGCCCGGCTGACCGGACCCCCCCCCGTGCCAGAATGCCGTCCGCCAGGCAGACAAAGCGCGTCATGCCCCGTTATGTGTCATTGTCCTTTTACTGCTAGAAATGGGGGGGGGGGTCGAAATGCTGAACACCTCAGCCACGAAAAAACACGCGCAAAACCCCGCATTTGGTGTGGGGCGGATTGCGCACTTGATTGCGGGTTTCTGATTTACATGATAAAGACTGTGTCAGGGGCCCTCCTTATCCCGGGGTGGGTGAAGTGCCCCCGCCTCAGCCCACTCCACTGCGCACAATAAGGTAATTTGTTATTCAGTGGGCTATAAGAGAATTTATCATGGGAGGTGTATCCGGCTCATTTTCTGCTGCTCTTGTGTGTATCCTCCATGCTGCGGGGGGGTGGGCCTCACCTTTATTTAGTCCTGTCCATGGGAGATAAATATGTTCTTGTTCTTCTTCTTCTTCTTTACAGAGGACGTCAATAGTCAAGAAGCCGGAGGACTCTATTTTATGCCGCTGAGGTACAAACAAACACTGGTGAGTGGATTTAAATGTACAATAGTCAGTATTTTATATGATTTATTTTATTTTATTTTCATAATTACTAGTTTTGCTGCTGCTTTCTCTCTTCCCATCTGAACCTGTGGCCAGAAAGAAAAAAAAAGCAGCGGGGACCGAGGCATCCCCATTAACTTGATTATTGTAGGCTGTGTGTGGTGTTCACTGACAGTCTGTGGAGTGCTCAGGGGGGGCCAGTCCATGTCAGGAAAGAATAATTGAGGAACATTAAATTGGCACTGACCTCAGAGGCAGCTGTGCTTTGCGCAATAACTGTCACTGGTTTAGCAATGTAGGAGAGAAGAGGGTGAAAACCTCAGCTCGCTCTCCTCCACGCTCCTTCCTTCCTCTCTCCCTCCTCCTCATTCACTCCCCGTCTGTCCAATTCAGCTTCTGTTCTGGCTCCAGAGTTCATTTTTATCTGTGAATCTAACCACACCGGAGGGGGGGCTGACAGCATGTCTGTCTCAGAGCCTTGGCTGCCCCTCCACAGCCTTGCTCAACAGCCTGAGGAGCTGTGTGGTTGTTGTCTGACCTGGTTTGTTTTGGGTTGTTGATCAAGCATGGCTTCTGTTTTGTCGGTGGCGCCAGTCAGTCTGGGGCGCCCTAGCTCACCCCCTCCACTGCTATTCATCCCCTCCACAGGTGTGCAGGCTGCTCAGAGCCGCTCCAAAGCCAGCAAAGCTTCGCCAGGGACTCACACCCAACCGGAGGCACAATCACAAGGGAATTTTAAAACCGCTGGGAGGAGTTCAACCCAAATAAAATCACTGTTCATGTCAGCTTTTCTTGGTTCCGTCGAAGGAGGAACCAACATTTAGACGCCTCCCTGTCATTCCTCCTTTAAGTTGCGCTTGCATTACTTCATGTCACTTGAAATCTTTCTAAAAGAGTGAGAATGTGGAATCCACTCACTGACTTGTTGAAAACCTGTCTGTCAGCAGCTCTGAAGGCTGTTTGTGAATTGTGCTTCAAGAAAAACTAAACACGACTCCAGTTTAAAGCTTTACTAAACTGCGATTATTGTTGTACATGTTTTTGACATCTATTGTTTAAAATAGATGATTTGTGTTGAACAGGGACGTTCTCCCTGGATCCTTACAATGTTTGATATTGTAAAGAACAATTCTGATTCGAGACAATTGAGATTGTACATATAGAGACGCAACTGTTCTATAAAAATATGTGAAAGGAAAACTTATAAGCTCAAAATAGACTATTGTAATTATAAGATATTTTTATTAAAACTTCTTTTTGTCATTATGTAAATATTGTGTTTCCAATTTTACGTCTTTTAGTAAATTAATATGATTTATGTTCAGCCAATAATGTCCTCACACGATCATATCAGTTAACTCTTTGCGTTGTTTTTGGATCGTTAAAATGCGGCATGTCAGAATCGTTGCAGAGATATTGAATGTGGACTGAAGCAGCCCTCCCTTTGTAGATACGTGGTGGAGTTCAGCACACGTTCTTATTATTTGTCTTGCTCAGCTTTCTCTTTAATTGTTTTGTACTCATTAACTATGACGACACTGACCTTCCAGCCAAGGTCCGCTCTTTGCTCTTTTTGAAAAAGGCCTGATTTGATTCTGTTACATGCACTCTAGTTGAATATTAAATCAGAGAATTTCAGCACTTACGTCAGTGTTAATAATCTAACACCTTTATATATATATTAAAAAAAAATCACTGCATTACAATATCTCTGTTCTATTTGTGCAGTCAGAGCTTCTCCTTGAGAAGTTAACGATTGACGGCGTGAAAATCATTAAACTTTGGTTATGAATTGATGAAATGTGTGAACATTAACAGACTCCTTTTTGGACTGACAGCAATTCTATTCAGACAGGAAATGTCTTTAAGTAAATATGAAATGATTTCCCTGTTGGAGCGCCAGCAGACATTGTTAATGTAAAGAGAAAAAAAAAAAGAAAGACCTTTATTTTACGTGACATTGAACACCGAATTTACCTCACCACCCTCCTGCCAGTATGAGGGGGGACTTGTACATTACTGTCAGCTGCACTGTTGGACTTGACCTTCACTGGCTTGTGAGGAGTTGTCAAAACAATTAAAGTTTCCAGGAAGAACTGTGTCGTCTCAAGTTTTGTCTCCCATGGGGCGTCTTTATGGTTTCTCCCTTTTGGTGCCAAAGCTGCAACATGAAATAATGAAGGTGCGGACTCAACTAAACCTAACACACCGTCTGGGTCTCGTGGGAAATAAAGGCTGGATAAAGTTATTGAAATGCTGCAGATGTCATCTAAGTCCTTAAACCTGTTTCACAGGATTCAAGGATGAAGCTATTTGTAAAGTACATCTTTTACTAATTCTATGGCAAACATAGTGGCGGCTTCAGCAGGATCCTGGAAAGACGAGCAGCAGTCAAGACGAGACGTTCACGTTCAACTCCAAACCAGGAGGCAGCTTTTAAAGAAGATACTGTCTGCACACGATGGCGAAGGAAACGTAGACCCTCAGATTTAACCTTTAATGAGAACAAATGTCCCCAAACAAAATAAAAGCATTTCACTGGAACAGAAAAAGCTTACCCTTTAGTCAAACAATACACATTGTATTTACTTTAGGTGTCGTGTTTAAGAGCGTTCTGTCAGCAGGTGAGCCCTGATGTCAGTAGAAACAGTCAACAGGCTTTCCTAGAATGACACCATGTAAAAAAAAAAAGACAGAAAGACAGATAGATAGATAGATAGATAGATAGATAGATAGATAGATAGATAGATAGATAGATAGATAGATAGATAGATAGATAGATAGATAGATAGATAGATAGATAGAAATACACATATTTAATTTAGATGGTTTTGTAATGTTCTAGTCCAAGAGTTGTAGAATGTGAAAAAAATTTGGATTTTTTTTTTTGAAAGCCTGGAATTTGCAAAACTGTTTGAAAAGAGTCTGCTTCATATTAAAATATTTATTCAACCTTAAAAGAATCTTCGAAACAAAAATCTGGCTTGGTTCTTTCCCTACATTCCGTTATTTCATTATTTCCTTGATTTACAAAGGTAACCTGTTGAAAATAATAAAATTATAAGTGCCACTATCCCGCGGTGCTCTGGCATTGTGCCCGGAGTGTCCCCTTGCCTCACTGCCCCGGTCGGCTGGGATGGGCTCCAGCACCGCGACCCCCGACAGCGGACTAACGCGGGTAAAGAAAATGGATGAATGGATGGATCGCATCCATCTTTTGATTTGTTATCAGCACAGAAATGAAAAATAACTGCCACACCTCATCTCACCGCTGTGTGTTCCAGTTACGGCAAGGATCCTTTCTTCATTTCCTACACACACACACACACACACACACACACCGACCCTCCGTCCACTGTCCCCACACCCACCTGTGTGTGACACCTGTGTGTGACACCTGTGTGACACCGACAGGCCCCACGACGAGCCGCCGTGTGGACACTACAAACACTTTGCAGACATCCAGCTCCTGAGGCCATGCAGGCCACCTGTGTGTGTTTATAGTCCACAGCCCCTGAGAAGAGCTGTCCTTGTGAAGTGAAATGAGTGATAAAAGGTGAAAAAAGAATTAAGAGAAGAAGGTCAGAGCACAGGTGGTGAGTTTCACAGTGAGATCTTCCTTATATGAGTAAAACCACGGTGGTTCTCAGAGAGAACAAGTTCACACCAGGCCCCTTGGGTGTACTGAAAACAAAGTAGTCCTGATGTGAATTCACTCATCCCATTATCTTTAGTCACACGTACAGGTTGAACCACCTCCACAGAGGAGAAACAGAACACACTCTATGTAGTCAAATTAAGGAGGAAGTTCATTTATTTTAGGACATCATTTCAACAAGTTAGTATTAATACACACAGTTCATGTCCACTTTGAAACGATCTTGTTACCCATTCGATGCTTCTCCTCTCGCGGCCGCAGTGAAATAGACCGTGAACACAGGGGTCTGCTAGTTCTATCAGTCAGTGCCCAAACTGCTGCCATCCCCAGACACACCACTCATCTGTGTTCCTATTCAACTTTGCTGCAGCCATATGTTGGCCCACAGTTCCCACTTATTTTCTGTGAGCTAACAGTGTTGCCCTATTCTGCGTTACTTTCTTGCATTAGCGCTGCAGCGTGGAAGATGTGTGGGCCTTCATCAGCTCGTTCTGCACCTCGTCATTCCACCGCAATCTGGAAAACAATTGTGCAGAAAGCCTACCTCTCCGGTATACGTGCTCCCAGCTCCAGATTGTGTGACAGCATCACGTCCTCCCTCACAAGGCCGTCTGAAGCACTCTGGTCAACCGGGTTTCCGCTGGCCGAGAGAAGGAAAGCGAAATGTCATCATGAGCACAGTGTCATTACTATGAAAATAAGGGACAGGCTGGGCTGCGGGGGGAGCCAATTGTTTGTACAGGTGTGAGTGTGTGTGCAATAATTCCTAACTTTGGTGTGTGTGTGTGTGTGTGTGTGTGTGTGTGTGTGTGTGTGTGTGTGTGTGTGTGTGTGTGTGTGTGTGTGTGTGTGTGTGCGTGCATGGGTGCGTTTTTCATATGTCTAAAAAACATAAAGCTCATCCTGCAGACGATTACAGAATGAAATCTGTCTCTCACTGCTTGTGATTAAATCTACCGATTTTCTCCCCTTTTGTACGATCCTCCTCCAGGTGAAGCCGTCGTCACTGATTGTATCAGAAACCAGAAACAAATGAAGAAGAAACATAAGGCACCTAATTCCACAAATTTGTACAAGTAGCTGTGACAAAAAACGCATTAAAGTGAGGATGCTCGCCATTGTCTCTGCCTTGAATTAACCTTCTGCATATGTTAAACTGCAATAACAGGTTTGGCTTCCGTGTCTCGCCTCCCTCTCTCCCTGATTTAACTCCACATTACGGCGTTCCACGGGGGCCTATATCCCCGCGTGTTAATCACTGCTCTTCCTGGCGCACAGAGAAATATATGGCGGGTGCTTGCAGAGGAACAGTGGAGGACAAAAACGTGCTCGCTCTTGGACACTACTTGATTACAGACTAATTGGTCTAGAGTGATTAAATATCTCATGCTTCTCACTAATTGCAGCTATTTAAAGCAGCTATTAGCTTAAAATGCCTGCCACCAACAGCCGTTTACTCATAAACAAAATGTGAGCTGCAGCAATTCACCTGTACCGCTCAGGCAAGGAAACAGGAGTTACTCCCCAGGAGGAAGTGCCAGCCTCCATGAGCCATCATAGCACATGTGAAATATTTTATATTATTTTTTTCTGAATTAAAAAAAAAAACATTTTGAAAAATTGGTTGCCATCTATCTTTTATCCCTTCTGCTTTCCAAACAAGTAACAGATGTACATTTTAACTGAGGCCTAATTAATCAGAATTTTATTTTCCACATCCATACTACTAGTGATAATTGATGTGTAATTATCTCTTCATCTGGGCTGTTTGTGAATTCATGATTTGACACTTAAAGTTTTTATATATGAAAGGAAAATATGAAGAAACAATCATCTCACCACGGATCATTTGTTTTAATTTAGCAGCCTCCGTCTACGCGCTGCACTCAGAGACACTTGAGGAAGAAGGACGATCTCAGACAAACAAACTCAATATGTTTATGTGATCTGAGCCTGGAGCGGTCATCAAGCACAATCACAGGAGACTGAATGTGTCCACACCCACCAGTTTAGCCTCGGTCAGGCCTCTTTCACGGCGACAACAAACAACCACAAAGGTGAAAGAGAGGAAGATGGAGAGAAAAAGATGCAGCAGGGATGTCGAGTGTGAACGAGACAGAGGACGGATGGTGGGGGAGGACTTGGCATCGCCGGTGCCAACCACAGCTCCCGGGAGATGGCCGATGAATTACAGAAATGAGAACTCAGACAAATGCCGAGCTTTTTGCAAAGAGCTGCGAGAATGGCTGTGGCCCCCGGAGAACACAGTGATTAGAGAGGGGGGACCAGGGGTCTGCCAAGCCCCTTAAAGGATCTGTTAGTCTGTGTGTGTGTGTGTGTGTGTGTGTGTGTGTGTGTGTGTGTGTAGGGGTGGCACTGGGACAAAATCCATGTCACAGAACACGACCCTGAGGTGCCTCCATCAGACAGCCAATATGGCGAGTTAAATACCGCCGCCGCATCAGAGCGGAAGGGCTCCAACTGCCTCGATTCAAACAGGTTCCTGTTCACCTGTGAGCTCCATTAATGAGGCTCACATTATATGTCTTTACCATGAAAGACGGACCGATGGAGCTCTTTTTTAGAAGAATTCAGAATCAGTCTAACTCAACTTCCGTTCTTAAAGCCAGGTGAAAGTAAGCAAGACAAAATAAAATGAAGAGAGATCCAAAGATATTTGATTCTTTATTGCAATATAGTTTAAAGAAAATAAGATAATGCTTAGTGGAGTTTAATGAATGTATTTTACACGCCTGTTTAGCTCGTATTTGGCCCCCTCTCTCCAGAAATATTTGGTTTTGTCATTTTTATGCTATTAAACCCGATCTCACATTCATTCATTCATTCCTTCATCCGCTTGCACGGTTCGCAGGCCCGATCTCACAATGTAAAAGAAAGACTAAAATATTGTTGGAGCTGTCTTTTATATGAATCTGCACTAAATCTGAATGGGTTCTTTCTGGCACGAGTTTAATGGGATGTCCTCTCATTGATCTGACATAACAGCAAAAAAAAAATCAGCCGACAAACAGGAAAGTGGACATGAGTGTGAAGAAGAACCCAGGCAGAGGTAATGAAGTGATGGACAGGATATGACATCACCAACAGAAAGGTCACAACTCAGTGGCCCCAGTTTTTAAAGCGGCTGTGGATCAAGATTCAGGAAAAGTTCTGCCTCTGCCAAAATAAACCAAAATAACTTCATCCAACCTCTGCACAAAAGAACCCAAGTCCACCATCTAGTCAGCCGTCCAGCTGCAGCACAGCGCCATTGTTCTGTTTCTAATAAAGGACAGTTTTCATTGGCTGCTGGTAAAGAATAGTCATGAAGTAGTAAAACATTATTAATACAGATTTATATAGTGAAGCCGTATTGTGTAAGTTACAAAATCACTTGTGGTTAATTCAATCTCATGTGTTAGTGTTAAAGCAAATGTATGCATCTTGTTAGAATCGAGAGTCCTATTGTCACACAGTCTTGATCTGTATCAGAGTTTCCCAATCAGTTGAAGAACTGGATAAAAAAAAATAGCTTGTGACAAATTATCAATAGATAATAGTTCTTCATTGTATTAGTCACAGAAAGGGGTTATCAATATCTCCAGCAGTGTGTCTTTCTTTATCAGCTTGTCATCGTCAGCTGAGCATAGCAACCCCCATCGTCTGCTGTAGCGTTGAATTCCAACAATGACAGACGGACGGACAGACAGACAGACAGATAGAGAGGATGAGGGGGATTTTATTCCAGTGACTGCCTGAGGCCAAACTGCATCAGAGAGAACAGAAATCACATTTAAGTCTGAGATGACAAATGGATTCCCTCAATAACCACATTACTGTGATTGTATTTGAACTTGGGAAGAATTTATTTCATTGCACTGCAATGTTTCAGTTTCTTATGGATCGCAAACCCAGCTGAAGATATACAGTATATATATGTAAATACCAAGGTTTATATAAAGTATATATACAGTATATATATATATATGTTCGTATATTGATAAACATAATCATCAATTTTGCTATTTCATTCGGAGAGCATTGCCCATCTACAGAATTCTGTCCATTACACACGATCAGTGACACTAGACAGCAGGGACACTGAGAAGACGGATGAAAGAAACAACACTTTGTGTGATGTTTCATTTTACTTACTTATTTATTCATTTATTTTGAAATTTGCGATAATTCTATCAAAGATAATTAAATGAAACATCCCTAGTGAAGTCATGCAGAGCAATGCGTACCGTGTGCTGTTCTGTGGGGGCGCTGGTGATGGTTCCAGAGCTGACAGATAAGATCCCTGATGAGAAGTTATATGTCTCATATAAAAAAACATGTCAGATCCAGCTAAAGCCCGTTCAATCTGCAGCATGAGTAGAACCCTAGTACAGGCCTCTGAAAATATTTGTTTTTCGGGGATTCTTGCAAGCTAGGACATCTTAGTCCTGATGTCCCAGCAGAAATAATAGTACGATTTTTAAGATTTAATATACTTTTGTAATCCCTGAAGGGATTACTAGTTAGTCAGCAGATTGTACAATGTACCTCTACTGAGACCAAACACCCCACAAACAAACCTCACCTGAGCCGTCCTCCATCACGCTGTTCTGTTGAACTGGTTCAGGAGCTTTTGTCCTGTTTATGTTAAAGAACATTCCCCTCTATCTGCATAGGTACCGAGGTTTCATTGGTTGTTAGCAGACTGTTTTCTAAAAAGACCTTCAATAGTTTTTGTACCTTGCGTTGTAAATGGAGGCTGAGATATTTAGTGGATCGGCTCCTCTCTCCAGATCTGTTATATGTAATGGCTTCTTCCATTCCATCCTGTTCCATTAAAGGGGTCCTACAATGAAAATAACACTTTTTCAGGTCTCTTCATTTACATAATAGTCCTCCCGAACCTGACAAACTAGAATCTGGTAAACAAACGCTTCCTGCATTAATAAATATTTGGAATATTAGGAATTCATGGCCAGGATCGAGGTGTTGATAGAGGCAGCTCAGAGGGGTAGGGGGTGGTGATAGGGAACTCAAAACCACGCGCTATTAACACTGAGTAGTTTGAGGGTGGAAGTGATTTTAGCAATATTCAATCAAAGATATTGACGACCAAAGATCACTTTGGGGCGAGACATTTCAAAAGCAGTGTAGTTGGACATCTGGCAGCTTCTTCCTCGTTTCTTTTCGGCTTTTCCCTTCAGGGGTCGCCACAGCGAATCAGTGTCCTCCATCTAACCCTGTCTTCTCATCCTCTTCTCTTGCACCAACTACCTTCATGTCCTCTTTCACTACATCCATAAACCTCCTCTTTGGTCTTCCTCTAGGCCTCCTGCCTGGTGGTTCAACACTCAGCATCCTTCTACCAATATATTCACTATCTCTCCTCTGGACATGTCCAAACCATCTCAGTCTGGCCTCTCTGACTTTATCTCCAGAACCTCTAACATGTGCTGTCCCTCTGATGGACTCATTCCTGATCCTATCCTTCCTGGTCACTCCCAGAGAGAACCTCAGCATCTTCATCTCTGCTACCTCCAGCTCTGTCTCCTGTCTTTTCCTCAGTGACACTGTCTCTAGACCAAACAACATCGCTGGTCTCACCACAGTTTTGTACACCTTTCCTTTCATTTTAGCTGAAACTCTTCTATCACACATCACACCTGACACTTTCCTCCACCCGTTCCATCCTGCCTGGACACGCTTCTTCACCTCTTTTCCACACTCTCCATTGCTCTGGACTGTTGACCCTAAGTACTTCAAATCCTCCACCTTCTTGATCTCTTCTCCCTGTAGCCTCACTCTTCCACTTGGGTCCCTCTCATTCACACACATGTACTCTGTCTTACTGCGGCTAACCTTCATTCCTCTCCTTTCCAGGACAAACCTCCACCTCTCTAGCTTCTCCTCCACCTGTTCCCTGCTCTCACTGCAGATCACAATGTCATCTGCAAACATCATAGTCAGGACAATATGGGACCTTTAGAGTCTGTTCCATAGCTTTAGTTTATTGTTTAACGTGATCAAACAAAATAGTCAGCGTCAACGCAAATAATAACAAAACAATCTGAAACGAAGAAGTTCAGCTATAGGAATTAAACCGAAGAGAAACGTCTGCTTGACTGGAAGCTAAACCTCTACTCTCTGAAAAATTCTACCTTCACTTCAGTGGGTTAACTCAAGATACAACAATGTAGAGTTAAGACTTTTAAGAATTTCAGTATCATTTTTTGTGTCAACTGTCTTTAGAAAGAAAACAAGAAAAACAATTGAATGTCAGACCTTTACATGTAACACAGTATTTTAATTTTGGTGTTGCGATAAAGTACGGTAGTACCGAAAGATGCGAGTTGCTCCACATATGGCTTTTTTGAGATTCAAGCCGTCACACTGCCCAAGGTCACTCACTCTACACTGGGAAACGGTGAACTTTGGCCTGCTGTACAGACGGTGAGTTGTTGATTTCAATCCGTTTCAGAATGTTGACAGGTAGCGAAAACTAATATCTTGCATTTTTTTAGTTTTTGCAAAGCATTTTACAGCCTGTTATTGTGTTACATAACAAGTTTCCTACATCTAGTGATGCTAAAGGCAACGCAGTGACGGCAGCATCCTAGCACTGCCCTGAAGCGGTTTGCTGACTCAGCTCCACATCTTCACGCTGTTGGAAGCCTGGGAACACAATCTCAGTTGGGTGATGTTTACACAATGACCATTTCACCACATAACTGAAACCATTTGTTAAGACCGGAATGACGTTTCCTTGGACCTTTTCAATTGTGCTCCAGAGTGGAGTCTTGTTAAAACACCCTGCCAGATGTTCAGTGTAAACAGGCAGCAAACAACCTCCCATGGCAACAAACACACAACTTCAGACTGCCCATTTTGGTTTGTGCTGTACACGGTTGGGTTCATTAATGCTCTTCCAGCATTATTCTGTGAGTTTATGTATGTGTTTTCAGTCATGTTTGTGAATCCATTAATGCAGAGGGTTTAAAAATTCAAAGAATACATTTCTCTCCTTTTTAGCAAAGATGGTGAAGTTTAAATGGGATCTTGAGTAGCTGGTTAAACTAAAGCTAAATATGCAGTCCAGTACGTCACTCAAACTTGACTGGGACCACTTCAAATTCATCACTGTGCTAAGAGTGTATTTGATTCACGTAAGAAATATGTGAAACACTCCCCAGAGGTATACTTTTCTACTTTTTAAAACTTTGTAGAAGAAGATTTTTTTGATATTTACAAAAACACTATAATTACACTCAAAACATTTTACAATTTTACATTATATGGAAGTGCTAAAGTGCTTCAACAATACTAAAAAAAACCCATAAATAAAAATAAATACAATTCAAAACTCAGTGCATTACATCGGGAAATTTGCAAGAGTGAGTTGATCATCAACTAAAGTGCATAGGACATTTTGTGACACCAGATGTTCCTAAAGTTATTCAGGTCTTTTGTCATTTTATAGAAACCAAATTCTAGTTTTAAGCGACATCTGATGTTACAGCAGAAAACAGGAGCTGCTTCTTGAACAGTATTGTTTTCAATCCTCCTCTTCCTGGTCACATAAATTGTGAGTTTTGCCTCTCCAGAGATCAAATTTAAAAGCTGCCACTTTCTCTGATTCGATCTATTGTACCCAGCACCGTAGATGGATTTCCTGATATTAACATTTTCACTGAACAAATTAAAAACATTCGTTAGAAGAGTGAAGAGCACTGAAAGTCTCCCACACTCACTGAAAGCATGAAAGACTGTCTCCTGAAGGGGACAGAAGGGACACTGGCTGGACACCGCAGGGTGAAGAAGAAGATCCACTTTATTAATTCCCTAGGGGAAATTACTTTTTACACTCCATGCATATACTGTACTGTACATATCTTGTGTGTCAGATACAACTGTAAGCAGGTCCCTGAAACACAACACACACAAGGGGCCTGAGAGCATGCAAGTAGTACCTCCTACAGTCAGCTCACACTTTGAGGATGTCTGGCGGGAGCGGGTATCGATCCGCCGATGTCTGGGCGATGTGTGGTCATAACACGTCCGATCTACTGCTGAGCCACTTCATCGACATAAAAGAGTAAAGTGTAGTAACACCTCCACTACAGTGGGTGGCAGTGGTGCTTTCATGTCTGCATGTGACGTACGTTTAGCTGTGATTAATGGAGCGTAGGGAGTATTAGCTCCTCTGCTATGGTGTACAGGTTTGATCATGAGAGCAAGCTCACTCTCCCACCACATAGACACACACACACACACACACACACACACACACACACACACACACACACACACACACACACACACACACACACACACACACACACACACACACACACAAAATGTTGCCTTATGTTTTCTGTCATATCTCCCCACCTGTGTCTCACTTGAAAACCTCACTCTGTCACGTTTCACCCCCACACACCTCCAGGAGGAACGGCTGTTTTCTAAAGCAGGGGAATTACTGTCAAAATACAAACCACCCAGGAGCTGCCACAGTGGACAAAAAGGTTGTTTTTAATGAAAACCAACGATATTCTCTTCCCCTATATTTCTGTCTTGCTTGAAACACCAACTACTTTATGTTTCTGCTGCACGAGCTGAGACAGTCTCATACGGCCTGATCCTCCATATGCTTCCATACAGATATCAAGCCATCGATTAGGGGACTGCTGTCATCTCTCTGGCAGCGGCGAGGCTGCTGGCGTTGGCACCCAGTCAACAACTAATTCACATGCTAATGTCTCCCAGATCAGGTCTCGCCCCCAAACTGGTTCCCCTTATTGACTTGATTCCCTGATTGGACAGATGGCCACCTTTCAATATCACAGACGTCTGTTTGTGTTTAGGCTCAGGGTACAAGGTTGTCAAGAGGGGAGGGGGGGTTGGATTTCCCAAGCTTATGAATAAACAACAACAATCATCTAGATAAACAACAACATTATCTGGCGTCTGAACCTTGACGACGATCCATTATGGCCATTACTGTCACATTGTGTGCTACAGTTGGCTTTTAATTGCCTTTATTTGCCAAAGAGAATGCATGTGCAACTGTGTGTGTGTGTGTGTGTGTGTGTGTGTGTGTGTGTGTGTGTGTGTGTGTGTGTGTGTGTGTGAGTGGGGGGGTGTTCCAACACTGTATCAGTTGACACTCTTAATTGATTTGTCCTCATGCTTGCCAAGACCACAGTCAATACAGTGGAGCCACCAGAGCAGGGCTGAAGGCACCAGGCCGAGGGCAGCAAGGCTGAGGAACACGGAGGAAAAACAGAACGAAACAGCCGCATTCCTTTTCCATTTCCATCTTCTTCCTCCTCTTCTTCCTCCTCCTACTCCTCCTCCACACATCTCTCATCACCTCTTGCTCCTCTCTCTCTTCTCTTCTTCCATTTTCGTGCCTGGCAGCTCTCTTTCTCTCTGGAGACTAACTGAGCGGTGTGAGGAGAATGTCAGTGCTGTGTTCAGAGTGTGTTTCCATCAGTGTGTGTGTGTGTGTGTGTCGTGTGTGTGTGTGTGTGTGTGTGTGTGTGTGTCCTTGTATTCAGGTGCCTGAAGTCTTGTTCATATAGCTGCTTACAAAATCACAACTAGAGAAAGAGCAAACAGCATACCTCCAACTTTTTTAGTTGTGATTTTGTAAGCAGCTAATGAACAAATTCAGGGATGAATACAAGGCACACACACACACACACACACACACACACACACACACACACACACACACACACACACACACACACACACACACACACACACACACACACACACACACATTCTACAAACTAAGGTTTTTGGGGGGATGTTTTAAAAGTTAGTATTGTGGTAAAATAAATAACAAAGAATTGAAGTCCTGATGAAACTTCTGCTCTAAAGGACATTTGTCCAAAGGTAACGTATATATTAAACATTCAAAATCAAACAAACCAGGTGGGTAAATATGGTTTCTGTCTCAGCAATTTGTCAGACTTTTCTCTTTTTTCTCTTCTTACATTTGGAACCCATCTATGATCATAATACTCTTTTTCCGTAGGTGACATAATTAAAAACTCTGGAATGAAGTCCAGAGCTTT